>NC_052047.1:5089824-5254824 GCF_903992535.2 Arvicola amphibius | reverse complement strand
CTAGCTGCTGTTGCTATGGTGAAACTGTCCACCCGATGCTTCTGATTTTATCATCTTGCATGAGAGCGAATTTTTTAAGCTCTGGGTTTTCAAAAGCTTCTCATTAATACTAATTTGCTTAAATAATACGGTAATCTGCTTATAACCTCTGATCAAATCCAATATGGCAAAGCCATGCCCCAAAGAGCCTAAAGTCACATACTAGGCTCTTGACACATTCAAGAGATGTTCTCCCACCCCTGGAGGGATCCATGTCATCCCCAGACCCTGAGTGAACTGTTCTGTAAAATTACAAAATAAGGATTTGTCATATATTTCTGGGGTGCACTGATTCTGGGCTCTCTTACTTTTCTTCTTTCCGCTATTGGTCCTGTCTAAACTCCATGCATCCGGTCAAAGCCGCAACCTACACATTTACGTCCCTCTTCATGCTTTTGCCTTTTCCCCAGAAGATACCACCACTGTCTTGTTTCACATGCCCTGCCCCCTGGGCGAGGTTAATGCTCCAGTGCTCTGTTCTGGGGATTTGCTCTCCGAAGCCTATGAGGAAGTCCTCTGTATTAGTTACTTTGCTGTTGCTGGGATAAAACCCCATGGCCAAGGCAACCTAGAGAAGAAGGGGATTTTGGGGGGGCTTGCAGCTCTGGAGGGATAAGAGTCCAAGACAGAAGCAAGCAGGTTGAACAAGATACTGGGGGCTCTCTAATCAAACCACAAGCCTGAAGCAGAAAGAGCCAAGTGGGAGTGATGGCGGTCTCTGAACTCCTAAGGCCCACTTTCAGGGTCATTCTTACTCTTGCAAGGCCACCCCTCCTAAACCTATCCAACTGGCACCACCAACAGAGAGTAAGTGTTCAAAAGCCTGAGATTAGGGTAGCATCTCATTCAAACTACCAGATTCTCCATCTTTGAATCATAACGACACTCTGAGACTACTTAACATGATTTCTGTTTTGTGGTATTCAGTCTCCTCAAATCACCTACAGCTTCATGGGCAATAAAGCCCCATCTTGTACTTATTCTAGCAAATCAATTCTAACATATTTCTGAGCAAAGTACTGAAGAAATTGCAATTGCCGGGTTGGCCACACGCCTGTCTCCTTGACAGGGATCATCTACATTTTACGGACTTGTGTAAGGATAGAAAGTCCTGAATTTCCCCATGGTGAGATGTGAAGCGATATAAAGACATTCCTGAGAAACCCAGATCCAGATCTAGCTAGCCCAGAGCTGCCTGTGCCTGCTTCCCTGTCCTTGTCTCTGTAACCTCAGCTATAGATACACTGGACAAGTTTAGTCTACTGATTGTACCAGCATCCTGTCTCGTCCTTACACTGAGTAAGCCGCATCCTAACCATTTCTTTACATTGGGACCACATCTGCACCCTTGTCTGCTCAACCTTGAACAAGGCTGGCATGAAAATGTGGAGAGTTAGTGCCCCCAGAAGAGACTGTCAAGCTATAAGGGATGTCAGCCTCTGTCTTCAAACACATCTGCCTCATGTCTGTACTCAAACAAGCCTGGGATGTCTCAGTCAAACCCCGACTTCCAAGGGCAGAGGCCTCTTTCTCTGAATCATCTGCCCTTCCCCCTCACTGTGGTTTTTCAGTGTGCAACAGGGGTTTGGGGAAGCATGGCACCCATAGCCCAGGTCTCTTGGGCAAGTGGTTCTACTACCTCCTTTGACAAGTCAGTTATGCTGTATTGTGAAATTCAGGGGTGAGAGCTCAGTCTATTCCAATTAACATATTCTTTAATTTGAAAACTATATTTCAGAAATAACAAGACCATATGAGCAAAATTCCACTATATCTCAACTGTTAGAAGGTCATTTTTTATTCTAGACTAATAAAAAATTGAAATGAAAGCCTTCGCTTTATTCATATTGTCAAGAGTGGTACCCATTTCTGTAGGGTTTCTAAACAGCCAAAATAATTAAGTCTGCATACACTTATAGCCAAAGGAATGGTATTGGCGACCTTAGGTGTCAGCTAACAAAGGACACAGGTATGAGAGCTTTTCTTAAACATTGGGCATGAGCTGCAAGCTTGCATCTTCCTGTAAGACAGAAACACACTGTGCTCATTCGTCACTTCCTCTATTGTTAAGTGGAACTGTGTAACAAATCATTAGATCCATTTCCAGTTTCACTGCAAATTCAAGGGAGTAGTTTGAGGGTGGAGAGAGCAAAGACCAAGATGTGCTGTTGATACTTTATGAAATTCTCAGAGAATAAGTTTGGCTTAATGTAAATGTGTTATTGATTCTCAAAAATCGTCCATCTTGATGTAGAATGACTACAAAACACACAAATTAAGCCACCCGTTCCAGCTGCACTCAAGCGTATTTGGAGCCATGAGTGGCATATTTTACAATATAATCTACTCAGCCAGCCCACATTCTGTGGGGTCTATTTATAGAACTCAGAGGCTAAGAAGAGAGAACAGGAGACAGGAACTTGCTGATGCCTTCCATGAGTTAATTGGCAGGGAGGAGGCGAACAGCCTGAGCGGTGCCTGTGCAGAAGTCTTAGTGTCTTTACTCAGGCCCGGCCTCCTTGCAGAGATGGCGACCAGGCAGCACTCACTGAGGCTGAATTCTATTTCAGTTCCACACTAGCTCATCCGACCAATCAGCCCCTCCTGAGACCTGGGTAGAAAAGGCGGAGATGTGCTGTGTGTTTCCACTGCCTATAGCAGCTGATGGTTGTCCCCACTGTTACAGCGTCACGTTGCTGACCTGCCCTCGTGCCCTCGGAAGCCCCATTCTTTCTGCCTGGGTCATTGCAAAGTCGAAATAGTCTAGCTACATGGGGAGTTCACTGTAGAAAACAGCATCTTTGGGAAGAGACGTACAGAAGTCTGTCTCACATACTGGAAAGGACGAGTAATAAAAAGTCCACTTCCTCTTGGCTCCCTTCTTTATAGTCCATCTGCCCAATCTCGAGATCTCATATTTCATTTCCATTATAAATCCAGAACACGCAAGGGCAGACACACATCCTAAATAAATTATAACCCGTGTTTGCCAACCTGCTGCCAAACACGCAGCTAAGTGCTTTACGTATGCAGTCACCTTTCAACCTCACCCAATCCCATCAAGTGTCTAGCAGAACCACTGTGTGTGGGGTCAGACAGCAAGCGAGGACGGGAACCAAAGAGGTAGCCAGTTCTACCAGACATTCTATTCATAATCTTCCCCGTAACAGTCTAAGAAATAACTGAAGTTTCCAGAAAGACTATCTTATTTGGGAAGGAAATTATGTAATTATGAGGAGCAAATCCTCTGTCATAGTCTCTGATGTGGGAGAGTCTTCTGTTTGAGTTGATTTCATTGGCTAATAAAGAAACTGCCTGGCCCATTTGATAGACCGCCCCTTAGGTGGGTGGAGTAGACAGAACAGGAAGAGGAAGTGAGGTAGAAGGATCAGTAAGATGCTACGCCTCTCCTAAGTTAGACAGACCACCGTGCCTCTCCTCAGAGAGAAGCCAGACGCTATGAAGCTCCAGCCCAAGATGGATGTATGCTAGAAACTAAACGGTAAGGCACCACTTCATGGTGCTACACAGATTATTAGATATGGGTTAATCAAGATGTGAGTAAGAGGCTGAAAATAATGGGCCAGGCAGTATTTAAAAGAATACAATTTGTGTGTTGTTATTTCGGGTGTAAAGCTAACCATGCAGGAGCCGGATGGGATGAAAAGCAGGCCTGCCCGCAGCTCCTCACTACAGAATGGCGCCCAACGTGGGGCTCGAACCCACGACCCTGGGATTAAGAGTCTCATGCTCTACCGACCTTTAATCCCAATGCTTGGAAGGCAGAGACAGACAGATCTCTGTGACTTCAAGGTGTGGTAGCATACGCCTTTAATCCCAGCACTTGGGACGCAAAGGCAAGTGGATCTCTGAGAGTTCAAGGACAGCCTGGTCTGCAGAGTTATTCCAGGTCAAAGATATATAGAGAACTTGTCAAAAAAAAAAAAATAAAAGTAAAAATAAACAAAATAGAGGTTAAAATAAAGCTGTACAAAGATGGAAAATACACAAAGAATCTTGATGCTGTATACTATTATGCTCTCTTTGAATTGTCTGAATGCTGAGGAAGGAGCAACAGCTGCTAAAAGATATTTGTTTACAAATGCTGCTCAACTATTCCAGAATAGATATTTTGAAAATACCTTGACTTTACAATTTGGATCTAAAGACATGATGCTTTGGAAAGGAGTTTCTTTTGTTTTTACAGAAAATGAGACCCGTTGGATTGCTTCTATCCCAATATGGTATGATAGACCATGCCCTCCTGAAAGGTTGCTGTGAACACCTTCAGAAAATTACTTCACCCAATTGATGACTGAGATGAACCTGGCACACAGTTTACACCATAGAAGATCGGATTAACAGTGCCCCCATTCAGCAGGAAGCAGTTTGGAGAGAAATAACTGTGCCCATATTCCCAAATATTGTTTATAAATGTTCTTTTACATTTAAAGGGGGAGATGATATAGATATAAATAAGTTGGATTGTTGTGAATCTTGGTTAATGATATTAAGGTCAATCTTGTTATATGTATTTCTGATCTTGATTAAGGTATTGTGATTGTGTAGTTCTTTTAAAAATGTAATGTATAATTAGGAAATATAGGTTGTTAATGGATAATTGTCGATAATAGTAAAGCTTATAGTCATGTTAGTTAGATTTTCTAGATATATAGAGATATATTTTAGTTAGATAGGCATTCCTAATATCTTTCAAAGACTACAGAATATTCCACTTAAATGTTTTAATAACTTAAGGCTTTTCATGACAATGAGACATATCTGCTCCTGGCAGCACTAGCTACTTCAAGAGGAAAATGGGCATCGAAGAGGATCCTTATGGAGTTTGACAGCCATTTGGGCAAGAAACTGCTCTTGCCTGGACTGTTGCAGAAACTGGACACAAAGAACCCACAGAGAGAGGACTGCTGAACTTGCCTAAAGGTGAGATGATTCTTTGGGATTCCTGATTCATGAAAGAGTCCGCGAGACATTCTGCAGGACACAGCAGATACTGACTGAACTGACTTTGAAATTTCCTGCTTCATGGAAATGTCTGCTGGAAACTATGGGCCCGAAGGCCGAAGATGGATGCCCCAACGGTACAGAGGAACTTTGGGTGACTGTCCAGGCAGCGAGATGTCTCTGTCATTTCTAGAGTTTTGTAAGTTGCTTGCTTCTTATTTACTTAGGTAATATTATATCCTTCTGGAGTCTTTGATGGAGTTGAAGAATGGATAGATAGTTAAAGTTTCCTTTGTTATGATAAAAGATAAAATGGATATAATATTGTAACTAATTCTTACTTGATAACTATTTTGTTATATGTAATTTTACTATGTTAAAGTTAAAGCCTTTCTTTTATTGTTTAAACAGAAAAAGGGGAAATGATGTGGGAGAGTCTTCTGTTTGAGTTGATTTCATTGGCTAATAAAGAAACTGCCTGGCCCATTTGATAGACCGCCCCTTAGGTGGGTGGAGTAGACAGAACAGGAAGAGGAAGTGAGGTAGAAGGATCAGTAAGATGCTACGCCTCTCCTAAGTTAGACAGACCACCGTGCCTCTCCTCAGAGAGAAGCCAGACGCTATGAAGCTCCAGCCCAAGATGGATGTATGCTAGAAACTAAACGGTAAGGCACCACTTCATGGTGCTACACAGATTATTAGATATGGGTTAATCAAGATGTGAGTAAGAGGCTGAAAATAATGGGCCAGGCAGTATTTAAAAGAATACAATTTGTGTGTTGTTATTTCGGGTGTAAAGCTAACCATGCAGGAGCCGGATGGGATGAAAAGCAGGCCTGCCCGCAGCTCCTCACTACAAGTCTCTGTGACTTTTGTTTCTGCTGGTAAAAATCATTGACAGAATTAACAAAAAAATAGTATTTTATTTGACATTGTCTTATTATATGAACTTTACAAGCTGGTTTTACTACTTCAAGAGTTGAGCCACCAAAGAAACTGAAGTCTATATAAAAATAATGCTAGTCTTGACATAAGCAATCTGCCTTTAAAACATTCAAATGATGCTGGGAACGATAACTCATGCATCAATTTTCACAGCACTTCCGAAGCAGAGGTAAGCAGAGCTCTCTGAGTTCAAGGCCATCCTTGTCCACATAGAAAGACTTTGTCTCGTAAACAGTGAGGAGAAATTCAAGAGGGCTGGGGCAAAGGCACAGCAATCGAGAGTGCTTGCTGTCCTTGAGAAGGACCTGAGTCCAACACCTGAGTCACCCACCTCAGGTAGCTCTCCCCTGCCTTTAGCTCTTCCTCCAAGGCACCCAACACTATTCTAGCTAGCTCCATCCGCACACATGTGTGCATTGTTAGATACAAAGATACACATAAATAAAAAATTAAAAATAAAACATTCAAGTAACATTATTAATAGTGTTTCTTTGCCAACAAGGGAAAGCTGAATCCAACTGACACTTGGTTGGTATGCTGTTGGCCAATTCCAAATATCACCCACAGAAAATGTGGCAGAGCTTCTCCGTGAGATAAAAGGACCAGAGGAGTAGTTGTCAGCACGCCAGGGCAGAGAAGGTCATGGTCTGCATCACAGCCTTACCTTAACGTCAGAACTAAATGATAGAAACATGAGAGGCACTGTTTATCTACCATTTAGTTTGTGCCAGGAACTACAACCAGGCATTTATTACCTCAATCCAAATCTACATATTTGATATGGAATAGTATTTTACAGCAAATTTAAAGATACATATGTCTTACAATTTTTTAATGATATATCTTTCAAGAGGTAGCATTAAGATTTAAAACCAAGCATTGATCTGCATTCGATTCCTCGCACTGTTTGCCCTTTGCAGTGGAATACGGGTCCCATTTTAACTCATTTTTCTATATAGTACTCCACCAAATTACTGTGGGGAGAATGTATCACATTTCTACAAATACAGGAAATTCACACTGTACGGGATATAGTTTTCATAAGTTGTCCTCCCCGTTTAGAGATGGTTATGAAATCTTTGGACATCCTTTTCAATGTCTCCACACACACGTGCACACAAATGTCACACACGTGCAGTTACTGCAGGTGGGTTCTTCATACCAAAACTTGTCCATCCATCTAGGGCTTTTTATCTTTTCAAGGCTTTCCTGTTTGTTTGTTTGTTTGTCTTTTTAGTTGTTGTTTTAGTTTATAATTTAAAGGGCCCTTACATTCAACCATTCTACTATGTTATTGAGATATGGTTTGCACACTGATTTTAGACAGGGTTTTTTTTAATAAAGGAAGCTGAGTTTAGTTCACTCTCTGTATCCTTCTGTCTGTCTCTCTCAATCTATGTCTTTCTCTCTTTCTCAATCTATATCTCTATTACAGTTGTTACTTGATAACTCTGATTTCCAACTGAACTTGACATTTGAATTGGAATGTATTTCTAGAAAGAAAAAAGAGAGACAGATAGAGGGGAGCACTGTACATCAGAAGTAGAGAGAAACGGACCATGGAGCACAGAGGAGGAGAAGAAAGTGCAGTAGCTTAGGTCTAAGGCTAGTGACTTACTGCCCCTGAGTGTGCACAGGTGGTGTGACAGGAACTCACTGCCCCTGAGTGTGCACAGGTGGTGTGACAGGAACTCACTGCCCCTGAGTGTGCACAGGTGGTGTGACAGGAACTCACTGCCCCTGAGTGTGCACAGGTGGTGTGACAGGAACTCACTGCCCCTGAGTATGCACAGGTGGTGTGACAGGAACTCACTGCCCCTGAGTGTGCACAGGTGGTGTGACAGGAACTCACTGCACCTGAGTGTGCACAGGTGGTGTGACAGGAACTCACTGCCCCTGAGTGTGCACAGGTGGTGTGACAGGAACTCACTGCACCTGAGTGTGTACAGGTGGTGTGACAGGAACTCACTGCCCCTCAGTGTGTACAAGTGGTGTGACAGGAACTCACTGCCCCTGAGTGTGTGCAGACACTGTGACAGGAACTCACAGCCCCTGAGTGTGTACAGGCAATGTGACAGGAACTCATTGTGCCCACAAACCACCTATTCAGGTTGTCACCACTATTATCTCCACTTAAACGAAAGGAAACTGAGACAGAGTGACTTTCCCAAGTGTTTCAAATGGCAAGAAGTGATCATAAAGTCAATCTTTAAAGCCAGATAGTTTGACTTCAAGATTCTCTTGCTTAGCCAGTACACTTGAAGGGCTCTATTCCCCTTATAAATGAACAATCTACAAAAAAAAAGTTGCCAAAGTCCTTTTCGATGGTAAAAATGCATATGCTTAAATATAGATCAGAGTCTTAAAACATAAATCATATTAGAATATTACTAATTTGGTTGTATTTTAAGTGTTATGGAGTTTTTAAGAAGTTATTATAGAATATATGCCATATATATATATATATATATATATATATATATATATATATATATTTTAGTTTTTCGAGACAGAGTTTCTCTGTGGCTTTGGAGCCTGTCCTGGAACTAGCTCTTGTAGACCAGGCTGGCCTCGAACTCACAGAGATCCGTCTGCCTCTGCCTCCCGAGTGCTGGGATTAAAGGCGTGCGCCACCACCGCCCGGCATGCCTTATATTCTTTTCCAAATTTAAGCAATGATACATGACCATTAATTGCTAATATGCATTTGTTAGTTAATATTACAAGATTACTTAAACATTTATAAACCAAAAAACTTTATGATAATATGCTTATTTCTTGACCAATATAATTGAACATTTATTATGTTCACAGAGAATTTCAAAAAAAATTGGTGTGAGGAAAATTAGATCTATCTTAAATAGAAAAATAACCTACCAATGTTACAAAGTTACAGTACATGCTAAGAATTAAAATAAGGATACGCTGTAGAGTTATGGGAACTGAGGAAATGGAGCCCTACTCTTGCAAAGTGTGGGAGAGCAGAGAACGGCCCTTATAGACATACTAACAACATAAAGCGAATGTGGCAGGCTCAGCAGGGCCTGGAAGGAGCAGAGAGCATCTCAGTCCAAAGGAAAAAATGCAGTTTCTAGCACAGGCGCAGGAGAGGGTGCGGGTGCGGGTGTGGGCAGGATTGAGATATGACTTGGCCATGGTAAAGAACTTGGGTTTCACCGGTGCCTATAACCAATCAGAAAGTATGGTTCTGTCTACTCTGGGATTCATAGCAGTGTGACTCTCCTGTGGGGACAGTCGAGGACACCAGCAGAAAGGGGATGGAAGGTAGCAGAAAGAGGGAGCATGCTTTCCACTGTAAAGGCTTGTTAGCTAGCTTGTGGCACCTTGGAAGGGATGGGGAGTTGTCAAAAGCCTAGGTCACCACAGGGGCTGCTGCCAAGAAAGAAGAACATTGGCACTTCCCTTTCTCATCTTCCTTCTTTCCCTGTGGCCATGAGGTGAGCAGCTCTGCTCTACCACACACTGTCCCCATGATGTCCTGCATTGCTACAGGCCCAAAAGCAAAGAAGAATGCTCAGGGAAGGAAACTGCAAGCCAAAGAAACATATCATTCTTCTACACTGATTTCTCGAGTCTTTTGTCACAGGGCTAGGAAGTGACTAACACAAGTTGATAGGATTTAAGATAAGACAGTAGCGGAGTGGGATATTTAACGGGGGAGATATGTTTCCCTAAGGGTGGAGAAGGTGTCTAGCAGGGAGCTTCATGATAACTGAGCTCTTTATAGTAATATCCACCTGAAATAGAATAGTCTAGTGGAGCTAGGCCTTTAAGATGGAATAGCTGCAAATGCGACAAACACAACTCTTGGTGCCTTTTCTCTGTGGGGAAGCAAATTATGGAATAACAAACAACAGAACTAAAAGTTTGCCGCGTTCCTAATGAAACATGGAGCGAATCGCCGAGGCGAACAGTTGTGTAAATATGCCTAGTGCACCAGAAATACACACACGCTCCCGACTTGCGCCATTACTTACGGCATTCTTAAATCAACTTTAGGAACCTTTTTATAACTGTGTAGCCATTATATATACAAGGGCTCGGACTCTTTTATTCCATGCAGCATACAGCCCGTTTGGCTTTACGTCATTTCTTTTATTAAAGTTTACAAACTTGAAATATTCCAAGTGAAGTTTAGCAAATATGGAATACACTGAGGGTCGTTTTTAGCAGGTATTATCTCATCCTGAAGTTTTAAAAAATGATAGTTTTCTTCAGAGACAACACGCAGTAAAAGCTCATAGAAAACTACTGCTTTTTGTCAGACATGTTCCTATTAGCTACAGCCCTGCTCCCAATCACAGTTAACCTCTAGCAGGTTTCATTCCTACAGCGTGTACAATTAGTAGACGAAGAACACAGTCTCAATATCCTAAATAATGTCCAATTATTCAAAATCATATTAGCATGCTTAAATACTGTGTGTAAAATTTTGGTGTGGTTTAAATATATCCCTGGAAAAATTCAGATATTGTTGATAAAACAGTGTTGAGAGACAAAGTCTTAAAGAAGTAGGTAGGTCCTGCAGGCTTCTTCTTCACCAGCGGGGTCCAGGTCCTTATGCACGGGGTTTCACACAGCGTGCAGTGGCCTTGCTCTTCCACCTCCACCACGTGAGAGCAAAAGCGACCCCCCCCCCAGAGCAAATGCTGACCGCCTTGCTGTAGCCTTCTGTGCCCCAGAACCACTGACAAATAGATCTGCTCTTTATAAACTACTTAGTCTGCGCTGTTCTTTTGTAGCAGCCTAAAATGAATTAAGACAGGTCTAAAACTCCATTTGAAGTTCCTGAAAAGCCTCAGGCTCCTCTTGCAACAACGCCTGCTCCATGCACGTAAACAGGCTTAAACCCTGGCCGTTTGGCATTTAACTCACCATCAGCCACCAAACTGAAAAGAAACATGGCCTCACGGGCTTCACCTCCCCAATTTTCATCCAACAAACAATGTGACAGAGAAATTTCCTCACACAAACATTAAAGCTCAAATGCTTCTTACTGAGAGTCAAGAATCAACCATAATATGAACCTCGAGAAACACGCTATAGTGAATGTGAAGATGTGTATGATATGACATATGACTCAGCCAGTGTCACCATCCACAAGGCCATGCAGATATACATGAGGCCACGTGGGTGCTCACAAGTCTACGTGGAAGTAAAACGTGGCTCTTGAATCTTTTACTTCAATTGTGTTTCTGCTCGGCTTGTCCCTAAATTTCATTTGCTTATTAGTTATATCCTTCTGCCGTTAGCTTTGTTTCCACTTCTTTTTTTTCCGTATTGACTAATAGGTTTCTGAATTACTAACCTGACATTTTTCCCCTACAGCCTGCGTTTAACACAAATAACTGAGTTCTGCTTATGGAACTTAATAATTTTGTTTTATTTTTGCAAATAATATGAAAAAACTCAAAAATATAACCAAATCAAGATTTTGAGGTGAAGCAGCAAAAAACTTTGCACTTTGCAAATGTGTTTTTATTAAAACCCTTTAGTAAAACTTAAAATACAAGGCAGGCGAATTTTTGTGAGTTCGAGGCCAGCCTGGTCTGCAGGGCTAGTTCCAGGATAGCTAGGGCTGTTGCACATAGAAATGCTGTCTTGAAAAATCTAAAATAAAATAAAATATAAATTGAAATAGCACTGATATTCAGTGTATCTTTACTTTAAATGTGCCATTGTATAAGCTGTCCTCACTCTTTGAGATGATTTTTTGTTGATTCTAAAGGGTTTCACCATCTTATCAAAGTCACATTGTGGTTTCAAGGTTGGGAGGGAACAGTGCTGCAGAACACACCTTCAGAATTCAGTTATAGCGGCATTCTCCGGAAATAACCATCTCTAGCAGAGGAAAGGAAACAACGCCCCCGATCAGTCACACTCTGCCCACGAGTGAAGGCGTGAGCTGTGACCTGATGCAGCACGGCTAGGGTGGATGTCTGTGACCTTAAGCCCACTTCACACTGGGAAGCAGCCAGCTTGTGTTGCAGGTTTCCACAAAGTCTTTTGGAAGAGCTTCCTAATAATTTGGAGGTCATAGCAAGGATGACAAACCAACAACCTGGACAAAGCTAAGCCTGACTTGAAGCTCCGAGAGGAAGTCATCTCTCAAGAGGCTTCCTCAGGTATGCTTTGCCATCTGCAGCTCTAGAATTATAGGCAGTGAGCAAATGACCTCTTGGGAGGGTTAAATGTATCTAATACATATAAAAGAACGAGCACACAAGGAATATAAGTAGCCTACATACTCTGCTTATAATATCTTTGATGTGGGATGTCCTTCTGTACAGTGCAAATATGTGCTGCTTTTATTGGCTGATGAATAAAGCTGCTTTGGCCTATGGCAGGACAGAATATAGCTGGGCATAATATCCCAGCAGAGACTCAGATGAAGAAGGGCGGGGTCAAAGGAGATGCCAAAAAGCTACCGGAGCAGCAGGATGCACTAGAGAACAGGTAACTCCACGAAGCCACATGGTGATATACAGATTATTAGAAACTGGTTAATTTATATGTAAGAGCTATCCAGTAATAAGCCTGAGTCATTGGCCAAACACTTATGATTACTATTAAGCCTCTGAGTGATTATTCTATAAGTGGCATGAAGACTGGCAGGCGGGAGAGAAATCGGGGTCCAGTGGGAAAAGACATGACAGAAAAGTTTCCAGCTACATATCTTAAAATTTTCTGTTTATTGGGTTACTCCTTTGTTGTTGTTGTTTATTGAGACAGTTTGTTTCTGTAATTTATCTTCCTTTCTGGTGTCAGGTTTTAACACAATCTCAGGTGCACACCTTAAACTTGGAACACATACATGCTGCCCAAGAGACACCTCAAAGTTAACATGTATCTAGCTGGCACTCTACCTTCCTGCCAAGTCTGTTTGTTCCCTCTCCAGTGTTACTCTAAAGATGTCACCACCATGCACACCAAGCCAGGAATCTGCTGGACTCTCATCCTCCGATCTTCCAACACCATCAAGTCCTATAGATTCTATGTCTTGAACACAGCCCTTCCCTTGCTGAACCAGTCTGATCCAGGCTACCACCATGTCTCTCACTGGCCATCTATTGGTCCTTGACTGCTGGCATTCTTTAAGAATTTTCCATAGAGCAAAGCAGAAAATTTTCAAATGCTCAAATCCAATCATGCCTCTAGTCCTTTGCTTAAAACTCATTTGTGTTTTACTGAACATGCCCACAAAGTTCATCAAGAATTCTGGCCTTGCACACTTTTTAAAAATCATTGACTGTCTTTTATTCTTGCACAGCTTTCAACTTCAAAGCTCTGTCAGCTTGAGCATGTTTGTTCCTCAGCCAAAGACTTCCTTCAACCCCACCAACATCCTCCCATCATATGGATAAAGATATTCTTTCTCAGCTGTTTTTTTCAATGAGATTTTCTCCATCATATAACCTGGGTGCCATATGGTTGTCATATGTTCATAGAAAAAATATTCTTTTTCTCCCAGGAGTACTTATTCTTTATTTCAACGTTGAAAGTAAGCATATAAATGAACTATATTACAAACTGTAACATTAAAAAGGAAAGTGTCTGTTTTCTTCCATAAATTATAATTAAACCTATTCTAAATGATGATATTCAAAGCATTCAGATAGGTACAAAATCCATACACAGAAAAATATCATCAGTGATGAGCACATGAAGTCAAAGAAAGAGGGGAGAAAAATAATCATGAATTCAGGTCAATACTGACCTGTTCTATTCTTTAAAGGACCTTAGCAGTCAACATCATCTCTGTACACCAACCCTGAACCTCAATGCCATTCCCAAAGCTTTGCTGAAATCAAGGAACCTTCATTAAACTGATTAAATGATCCCTGACACAAATTTTGACTTGACAATTGAATATGAACACTCCATTATACATTTGGTAGACCTCAAACTGGAACAAAAAGACCTTGAGGATCTTCTAGAAACTAGCAGTAAGTGTCATTTATATGAGACACATACAAGATATCAGTATACAAACACAAAATAACCTTTTAAATTTAACATGCAGTGCTGAGGAAAGGTTCAGTGTTGTGGGGTATTTTGATCACACTCTGACACACCCCAGGCGGCCAGAAAAGTTTACCCTGAATCAGAGGTTGGAGCTAGTTACTAATTGACTAGAATTCAAAATTAACCAAAGATGTTTTAGAGAACCCAGGACATATAGAAACACAGGAAGTAGTAGGGAGGGGATTAGACAGATTCACAGGTCTTTTCGATCTAGGAAGGCGAGAACTCACTGGTCGCTTCTCCACCATTTCTCTGATCAATTAGGTTTTTTCCCTGATATCTAATTGCTGAGTTTTATTTAATAACAGAACAATTTAAGTAATCATTTTATCTAGTGTCCAATGTGTTGCCAAGGCAGTGAACCTGCACCCAGTTTTGTCTCCACTGCCACAGGCCTTCTGTGAGAGTCCAGGGTTTTTCTGTTGCAGTTTTTCTACTGCAGACTCAACCTGCCGCCCATCCCCGGCCCCAAATGCTGCTAGGGTTAGCCACCCACGGCCGGCCAGCTCTGTCATTCAGACGGCCTCCATGCCCTCACTTCCTGTTACATGGGATTTCCAGGGACCCCCTTCTTGGGCCTCCAATCTAGACCAACTCAGCTGTCTTGATACCCGCTCACACTTGCTCTGGCTTTTAATGTTATTGCAATGGCCAGAAGCTGTGGAGGGGCCCAGTCAAGCACCATTGGAGTCCTCTGCCCAGCCACACTGAGCAGAGACAGCTAACTATACATCCTTTGCCCCAAACTGAGCACAGCTGACCCAGTTGGTTCCCATTGCCCAGCTCTGCCTTCACAGTCATCTTCAGCAGATCTGCTGAGATACATGGAGCTCTTAAAGGAAGAGTTGGGGTTTTAAAAAGGGAAAGATCTTCCCCATGTTAAGAATAGGAATAACACCATGCAAGAAGTTAGGGCCCTGTTTAGTGCTACTGCAGATGAATGGCAAACAAAAAATAAATGAGGGGATAGACCACTTAGCTGAGATTGGCATAATTTTGATTGTAATTACTATCACTTTAATAATTCATATTTAGTCCTTAAAAATGTGGTTTGATAACTGTGCCAAATATGAAAATTTGACTGATAAGATACAAGCCATAGAAAGAATTGCTATTGATAAGATGCAAGCTTTAAAAAGACTTACTAATAAAAATAATAAAAAAAATTTGACTGGTAAGATATAAGACCTATTAATGAGAATAAGAAAAATATTCAGATACAAACAGAGGAATTTAGAGTAGAATCTACTGCACTATTGAATTATGAAATTGAAGAGGAGTGGCCCAAAATCATCAGAAATCCAACCTTAGTTTGCATTCACAGTTCCTACTCATAATTCCCAGCCTGTTAAAAGGTATCAGTGGAAAATTCTTCCACAAGGGATGCTAAATAGCCCAACCTGGTGTCACTATTTTGTATAACAGCCATTGAAAATAATTCATAAACAGTTTCCTCAAGCTATAATTTATCATTATATGAATGATATCTTACTAGCTGATTCAGATGCAAATACCTTAGAAAAATGTTTGAAGAAATAAAAAATTGCTCCTGAAAAAAAATACAAAGAGAATATTCTATTATATACTTAAGATATAAAATTTGTTTACAAAAACTTCAAACCCAAAAGTTCCAAATCAGGAGAGATTTAGGATAATAAAGAAAGGTTAATAGTTAGACATCTATAACAATCAAACTTAAAGTTTTTATTGATCCTAATAAAATTAAGCAAAAGGAAATTAGAGTCAAAGCTATCCTACTGAAAGAAAAAGGGGATATATAGGGATGATAGAATAAAGGGGTAGATTTTACCCTGAAAAAGCCACCAGTCTTTTATTTCACAATGGTATGGATTTCTGTATATTTATACAACTTTAAGTTAATTTTTGTTATATTATATGTATGTTTTTACTCTTGCTTAAGATATTTTTGTGTATTGATACACATTTAAGGTTATTTTTGTTAAACCGTATATATGTTTATACTCTTGTTTCAGGTATTGTACCTATGCAGCTCCTTTAAAAATGTAAAGATTTAGTTCTTGAAAGCTATTTAGGATAATAAAGAAAGTTTAATAGCTAGATATCTATAACAATCAAACTTATAGTCATGTTAGGTATATTTTCAAGTCAGAGATATATTTTAAACAGATAGATGGTCTTTAAACACTTCAGAGAGCTACAGAATATGTCATTTAAAATGTTTTAATAACAAGGATTTTCATGACAGTGAGATACATTTGCTCCTGGAAGCACCAATTTATTTCAAAAAATAATGGTGGGCATTAAAGAACCTCCATATGGAGTATTCTTTACTTTTTTGTGCCAAAGTTAGCCATTTGGGCAAGAAAATGCCCTTGCCCTGACTGCTGGCAATATTCTGTTCAAATTAACAAGCAGGACACAAAAGAAAGTGACTGTCAAACTTTGCCAATACAAGGTATTACAGTCCTTCAAAATTTCTTGTTTCACAAAAAAAGACATATACTCTAGATCTGTAGGCAGATGCCCCATCAATGCAGTGGAACCTTGGGGTGACTGCCCAGACAACCATATGTCCCTGTCATTTCTATAGTTTTGGAAGTTGTTTGCTCTACACTTTCTGTTTACTTGGGTAATGTTTTATCCTCAGGTCTCTGAGGGGATTGAAAACTAGATAGTTATAGAGTTTCAGTTTTCCTTAGTTATGATAGAAGGTACAAAACCTTGGACTCACCAAGAAATGATAGATAATGGAGTATTTTCTCTGAACTTGCCAATTCAAATGCAAATGGACTAGACATTGTAAATGTAATTCTTATCTGATAATTGTTCTTATTGTATATAGTTTTACTGTGTTAAAGTTAAAACTTCCCTTTTTATTTAGACAAAAATCAGGAAATGTTATGAGATGTTTTGATTGCAATCTGTCACTCCTGATGCTGACAATAAATTTTACCTTGAATGATAGGGCAGAGCTAGCTACTAAATGGCCATGATTAGTCATAGAGGTTTTAGAGGATGCAGGACATATAGAGACTCAGAAAGTAGCAAGAAGGGCCTTGGAAAGATTTACAGGCCTTTTGGATCTAGGAAAGGGAACAGAGGTCACTGGTCACTTCTCTGGTCAATCAGGTTTTTACCCCAATATCTGACTCCTGAGTCTTATTTAATAATAGAACAGTATAAGTAACTGCATCAACTCAGAGTTAAGGCCACTTGGCTGTTTTTTTAAAACAACCCCAGTTTGTTTCCCATTGCTCATACTTGGTTCACAACTGCCTACAGCTCCAGCTCCCAGGGATCCAATGTCCTCTTTGACCTCTGTGGGTACCCACACATAGGCACACATTCACACACATATTAGCAATAAATCTCTTTTGAAGCTTTTAACTCTGTCTAAAATAATAATACTTTAAAGTGTCGTGTTTTAAAAAACAGATACTATTGCTAAAAAAAGAAATTAAAGAAAAAATGATGGTTGCTTTAAAAATATTTTTGCTTCATTTAAAAAAGAGAACCTCACCATGCAGCTCTGGCTGTCCTTCATTTAGTTTCACAGTTATTCCCCTGTCTCAGCTTCCTAGGTACTGAGATTGCAAGTGTGGCCTCCTCCCAGCTGATTTTTATCTTCTTGCAATAATAATAATAATATAATATAATATAATAATATAATAATAATGCGCTCCCTCACTTCCTCCTCCTTTCTCCATTGCTTATTCTCCTTTTCACCTCAGAACAAAAGAATCCAACCCTCTGCTGCCCATGTAATGTCATAGATATGCCTCTGTTGCCCATGTAATGTCATAGATATGCCTCTGAACTGGATATTAGCCAGAGGAACCCAACATAGAATCAAAAGATTTCTTTTATCTAAAAAGAAAAGTGTGATTTGTGTTAAAATCAGTATGAGGTCAAGGAATAGATGGGTGAACAAGAAAATGTCATCCAGTAACCTTTAGAAAATAACTGGAACAAGAAATTGCTTCTATAAATTAATGTCAGATCATTTTCAAGTAAAGGCAGAATCAATTCTATATGAGGGAAATAAGTGTAAAAGGTTAAATTGTTTCTTTTGTCTTGGTGGTGTTGTGTTTGCTGGAGAAATAACCCACAGTGACTAAACTCCAGGGTTGGTCGGACCTGCTGGAGGCCTGGTCCTTCACAAAATTAAACCCAAGGCTTAAGCCCAAAAACTCCACCTTTTTCACCAAGTGATTTCTGAGAATTTGTTTAAGGATTCTACCAAGCAATTACCATACACTCTGGAAACTGAATAGAGAATAAACTTATCCACAAAAAGTTTTCATTTTTCTTTTAATCATACAGCTTTGGAAGAGACAAACATCTACAGAAAAGGGACACGTGCCTCTAGGGTCACATCAAATAATCCACTTTACTCAGTGACACCCAGAGAAGAACCTGCTCCCTTTATCTACAACTGTAACTCTGTAATACTCGTGCTCCATAATTCTTAATATTCTCTTTAATCACGTTGGCATTCTAACACACAACACATTGTACTCAATGATCCAATTTATCAGTCTCTTCCCCCTATAACAGCAGCACTATGAAACAATGTTTGAACTCATCATTTCCAATACTGTGTTCCCAGAAATAGAACAAGACCTGGCAGGTAGCAAATGTGGACACTGAATGATTTTTTAAAAGAATATTGGTGACCCATACATTTGCATGGCACAGTTTAAGACAGTAAAAATTATCACCATAGATTCAATTTAGAAATGGCTTATTGCACTAACAATGAGAGAACAATTATCACCTTGAGCATCTACGATGCTGAAATCACTTCAGGTGGCCTCCTTAGAAACTGCCAAGATTTCTATCCACTTTGACCTAATTGGCTGTCCTCTGGTTTTAGAAATCATAAGAGACAAATTGACTACCCACAGAGGAAGAATGGAGAAATAGAAAGTGCTGGAAATTTTAAGCTTCTCTCATGGTAGACTCACCATGACCAGAACAAACATAGGAGGGTATATGAGAGCAAAGAGTCACTTCATCAATGACTGGGCCTAAAGCAGGGACAGGGGCAAGGGGGGTCTCAGTTAATCAGTCACCCCTATCCCACACACAGGAAGTGGAAAGGTTGCTAGTTCCCAGGAAAGCCAAGTACTGATGCTGGAGATTTGACAAGGTGAACTGGGCTGGTGGTACGAATAAAAATGTCCTCCATAGGTTCAGAGGGACTGGCATTAGTGGAGGTGTGGCCTTGTTGGAGGAAGTGTGCCACTGAGGGTAAGCTTTGAGGCTTCAGAAGCTCAAATCAGGCCTGGTGGCTCACTCTCTCTTCCTGCTGCCTATAGATCCAGATGTAGAACACTGAGCTCCTCCTCCAGCACCATGTCCCTCTGAACCTGTAAGCCAGCTCCAATTAAATGTTTTCTTTTATAAGAGTAGTGGTAGTCGTGGCATCTCTTCACGGCAATAGAAACCCTAACTAAGACACTGAGTATCATTCAGAATACTCCACCAGCACTCAGGACCTCATTATTTTCCCCATAGATGTCAGATCCCCCATTATTGTAAAACTAGTCACTTTATTCTAAGAATATATGCTTTTCCCCAATATCTGTCTTTTTCTACCTTTCCGCCTCAAATTCCAGTTTCCTCCAGTCCAGCCACAAACCTCTGCTCTTATCCTCCTTGATGAAACTCTTTTGATAATTTGAACACAGTGTCTTAGATGCACAGAAGTGCCCACATCCCAAAGCACATTTGCACACATGATTTCACCCTCACTCACAAACAGCAGACGACATTTATGTTCTCTGTAACTCTAAATTTCTCTCCTTGTGCTTCCAGGCTCCACAGCTCACTCTACCCGAGTCTAGGAGGATTCACCAGGAACACCCGTGTTACCGATGATAAAAATGAAATCAGTTTATTATGCTGAAAAGCACCCCAGAGCAGCTGAGTTTCTGTTGTTATTGCTGTAATGAAACTGCTTGGTAATGATCCACATCAAACCAATCTTTTTCAGAGTGCTAATGTTCTAATAATAATGACAAAATTTAATTCTCTGTCCCAGGAAGACACTGTATGTTTTACACATAATCATCTCCACAATTATGAGGTGTGCTCTACACATCAATGTCACAGAAAAAACTAAGACTTACAGATGTTGACTAGTTTCTAGGGAGGTGGCTCAGTGGTTCAGAGGCTGGACTTCCATCACCTGCATAGAAGCTTAGAGCCATCTGTAACTCCAGTTCCAGGTGACCTCCTCAGGTAACAGGCACCCACATGCATGCAGGCAAAATATTCATAGACATTAAATAAACAGTAGAAAGAGAGAGAGAGAGATGGATGGATAGATAGATGATACATAGTTTTAAAAAATTGTTGCCAGGCCTATAGAGATTCCTGATGCAGTAAAGGCGCCTACAGAGAACCCTCGGTGACCTAGGTTCCAGTCCTGGAATCTCTGTGAAAGGAGAAAGAGATAATTGATTCTGCAAAGTTGTCTTCTGACTTCCACATGTACATACCTCCCAGCCTCTTGTCATACATACAGTAATAATAACAATAAATTTAATAAAATCTTTTTTGTTTAGTTTGACTACATTGCCCAAGAGAAGCAGTTTGGGAAGTGTGAGTCTGACCTTCAGTCTCTAAGCAGGGCACTTCACACGTGGCATGTTGGGATGGGCACTATCCTGATACGTGGGGCAGAAAAACAGGACTGAAGAGCCACGTGAAAAAGTCATCTAGAGTCACAGCAGGGACCTGTGGTAAAGTAAGCCTGTCAACTGCCTAGCTCCATGGGGTCCTGCAGGGAATAAGGGAAGCAGCAAGAAAGAGGCAAGGGAAGGAGCTGAAGTAGAGCTGCAGGAGACCAAACAAACCCAGCTACTGGCTCATCCCCCACACCAGCTTTTTCACACACACACACACACACACACACACACAGAGAGAGAGAGAGAGAGAGAGAGAGAGAGAGAGAGAGAGAGAGAGAGAGAGAGAACCTCCCTTCTCCCTTTAGTTCTTTGGTGATAATAGTCAGACTTCTTTTTAAACATTGTGACAACCACTGCAGTTAGGGACTAGGAGATGACCGGACACAGCCAAAGCCTTGGACATTAGTCTGACAGTCAATTCTGCAACTATTACAGCCAGCTCTTGTCATTATATTCATTTACAAAGCAATCTGGATTCTCCTCTACCACTCCCCCATGCTGGGAGCCTTCTCTGTGCATAACTTTCCTCATCTGTAAAATAAAGACAAGAAGGGCCCTGTGCTGGGGCAGACAGAGCCAGGCTTCAGAAATGGGCAACCACAGCACCAGGCAGAAAGAGGAATGGGGAGAAATTGTGAGGAGCCCAGGAAGGCCTGAGTGATTATGAGTGGACACGACCACATCAAGGACCCCTGTGCCTCAGACCCACGGATGCGGCAGAGCCTTCTCCAGGTGAGGCTCATGATGGCAAAGCCTTTCTCTACACGTGAGTGCAAATGTTGACATTTGCAGGAAATCTCTACCTTAGCTTTCTCCTATTTACAACACCTGAAGGGGTTTTGTCTACAAAGAGGCTCCCCTACTGAGACTGACCAAACCTACCTCCTTGTTGACTGTTCCTAATTGCTACACCCATGGCTGTCACGCCTGTGTAGCAGACAAATGCCCCTAAGGTGGAATGACGTTGGGGTCTGCACTCCCAGGAGCTGAGCCCCAGGCGGTTCCCTGGCAATCAGCCACAGTCATGATTCCGGATCAGCAAACTCTGCCCTCTCTGGCCCTGGCGCTGTATCAAGCTTTCTGTTCTTTTTTTCTGTATTCTGTGTAGTTCTCTTATCTTGCCAGCAGATCAAGATCTTTTAGGACATTACCGATAATAATCAAACTACTGAGGACATATTGGACTCTGACTCGCTCTCTGGGGGAACTTATGGATACCCTAAAACAGAAAGAGCTCATGATAGGAGAAGATGAGTAAATGATGAAGGAAAACGTGTGGAGTGACATGAGTTACCATCTATGGAGAAGCTAGCCAGAAGGAGAAACCCCTGGTGCATTTTAGATAGGAAAGAAAGGCAGGCTATCCTTGACAATATGAAACCAGCCATTCAATATTGAAGCAAGCCTTGGGAGTGAAATCCTAAAGAATGGTGCCCGGTATTGGCTGCCCTTGGGGCATAGACAGGTATCTCGATGCTGACTATGCGGGATATGCACAATTTCTTTCATAATAATGATAGTCTTTATATATACAAGACAAGGATCATTCTCTTCAGGAACAGCTTTAAGATAGGGAAGCACAGTATGGGAATGTATGAGACTACAGCAGAACCTTTGTCATACACGGGGAGTATGATGAACAAGGGAATAGATGGGTTAATGTTGATGGACAAAGACTGTTATGTTATACTTTGAACTTTATGAATAGGCTTGCTAGATCCCAACCCCCATGGTGTCTCCTGCATAAGAAGGTACTAAAAAGTATATTTCAACAGGTGCAGAGAACTGATTAGGCATATTTGGTCACTAGATGATATGAAGAAAGGGTTAGAAAGAGGAAGGGCCATGATAGCGATAATGAGACAGAAACTCTCTATTCATAAGATGTAACCACTTGTCTGAGGTTTAAGTTCCCAAGGACAAGATTTCCTTTCCTAAGGATGTTTTATGTCTAACACCTGCCCCTGATAATGTGACTAAGAGAAGCTTTCATACTGTGCCAACTGATGACACATGACCTTCTGGTTTGTTCTTTGTTTGAATACTATATAATGAAAACATGAATTCAGTAAAATTGCAGCAGCATATTCAACCTTATGGAGTGTGTCTGTCTGTCATTTCCTCGCCGATTCCTGATTTCTCCTAAAGCCTTCACCCTTGTTCTCCCTCGGTCGGGGGTCTCCACGAGAGGCAGTCCGTGGCACCTAATAACTCTGTTTCTTTTCTCAACTCTCTGCAATAACCCCATCCCACTGCCCAGCTGTATGCAACGAACACCAGGAGCTTCGAGGATGTTTTGACTTCTCCATCTGAGGGCCCAGACCTTGTGATCCCATCTTTTCTGTGTCTCTGTGACTTTCTTCATTCCTTCATCACCCCTCATTAGAGTTCTGGGACTCAAACTGTGCAAGGACTTGGCGAGAAATAAATGAGGTCACGTGTAATATATTCAGAGTATCACCTGGTCGAGGGTGACTTCTGTATGCATTTGTTCTCTAACTAATATATGATCATTGGGATTCTAAAATTATCTAACAATTCCAGGAAAAATTAGATTCTTCATCTTTTCCTCCAAGGAAGACTGTGTAGTAGACACTATTACTGCTAACTGTGAAATTATTTCCGACTTTACAGAAAGCACACAAAGGGCTCCAAATTACAAGGCAACAAATGATTGAGTCCAGTGCCTTTCACAGGTAAAGATAATTGTATTTACATTATGATTCATAACAGTAGCAATATTACAGTTCTGATGTAACAATAAAAAATAATTTTCTAAGGGGAGCACCATAACATGAGGAACTGTATTAAAGTGATGTAGCATTAGGAAGGTTGAGAACCACTGATTTGGACAGCAGTCAAGTCTAACACTGGACCCAAACTATTAACCACCATACTATTTCGATCAATGATAATATTTGACATTAAGTTTCAAATGTTTCCTCTCTACTAAGCATTATCCTAATAAATAAACTTACATCTCTTTCTTCAATTAATTCTCACAGTCATCTTTATGAAAGCGGAACAATTAACGTTCCTATTTTGCAAAAGAATAATAAACAAGAGTAAGTGCTAGGTAGCACGGCCAGGATCACACTTTTAGTGTGTGACCAAGATATGTTCATCTCATAGGAAAAAAGTAAATTAAAAGAGAAGTCCTGGATTCCAACTCTGTGAATTCGTACCAGACAAAGGACCACAATTTACTGAGAGAACTCCCCTCCTCTAGGTTCAACTCAACAGTCTCCAAGCCAGCATGACAGAGAGTCACTGAACACAGGAGCCCTAGGAGAAGGAGCTGATTAAATGCTAATGTGCTCTGATTTGCATCCCTATTCAATCATTTTGCCACTTCTACTAGCAGCTATTTTCAGTAGCCATCCTATATAATTTGAAAAGGATATAATTTACTATTAACAAATAGGGATCAATTTCCCTAGGAACCTTCATTTCATTCCTGTCCCCGAGAAGTCAGAGATAACACAAACAAAGGAAGTCGCTCAGTGTACTCTGCCACAAAGAGATGAATCAGTCAATGTGTGTTTAGCTAAAGCTCACAGAACAGCAGAATATCACTTCTTGGTGTCGGTGGCTGATAGCTGAGGAGGCACTCAGCAGAACTAGTCAACTCTTGCCGTCTTTGTGAAGATTAGGAAATGTGCCCTGGCTTGGTAGGCAGAACAGAAGCTGGCGGCCTCGTCAGCGCAAGCCTCCATGCTGCATACAGAGGACATGGTGTGTGTGTCCCCTGGATAGCTTAGTGGGCCAGTCGTTGCACAGGAAGGTCCTTTCAGAATTTTGAGAAACTTGATCAAGAAGAACATCTTTTAAGAAAAATTACAAGGCTCAGAAAAGAAGGTTCCATTCCTAGCTGAGGATCAACTGGCACTTGATTGCTGCTGGGAGGAAGAATTGGCTTTAGTTTTAACGGTCGGTTGACCATGCCACAGGGTAAGCTCCTACAAGAGTAGTTGGGCAGTACAGTTTAAACGCAACGGGTTTTCAAAATGAAAAAAGAGAACGCAAAGTTGGAGAGGTATGGAATCTGGGAGGAGTTGGGAAGGTGACTATGATATCAATACATTGTATGAAATTCTCAATTTAATTAATAGAATTTTTCTAAAGAAGGTATAAGCAATGTTTCTTCATAGGGAAATTGTGTGGAAATGTGCTATAGGAAGGCTAACTGGTCAATAGTTAGAATAAAGTTACTAGATCCTTTATATTCATGGCAGAAACAAATATTTGATTTATCAGGGCAATTAAAATAAATCTCCCAAGCAGGACACATGAGGAGGAGATAAATAAAATTTAAGAATGAGCATGGGTTGTTCAGAAGGTTATCTTACCTGAAGAGAAGGCTGATGTTCAATTGTAAGGTTCTGAATTAACTACTGACCAACTAATACTGAATTTACACACACACACACACACACACACACACACACACACACACCTAGACTCCAGGAAAAGAGGAAAACATATTGAGGATAAAGGTAATAAAAATGACTGCTCCGAAAGACACACGCTTTTGCAAAACCATGCAGAAAGCCCAGGATTGCTGAGTAGCAGGAGGGGCGTGCACTGGGCTCGTTAGTCTCAAGCATCTACGCGAGCTCTAATGGCACAGCTTTATGTGTAAGGAGATGAAGGTCAGGAAGTGGGGACATCATAGGATCTCAGAACGTAATAGGATTTAAGTCAACAGTCTAGCTCCAGGCCCTTCTGACTTGACCAGCATGCTGTGCCCTGTAGGTCAAATTATGGACCCAGGCGATAGTGAGAAGAATGTGGTACAGTTTTGACGCTCTTCCTGAGGGAGGATCCAGGACCTGTCAGTGCTAGAGAGGAAACACCTAACCAGAGCAGTGTGATAATAATGAAGTCTAATTACTATCCAAATGACTTCTTGACTAACTGGGCAATTCCTTGCCAACCAGAGAGCTCCATAACAAACCAAACGCAGTGGACTTGCATGCTTGGCTCCATCTGCCCTCTTTGGAAATAACAAGAACCCGGTTTGCTGCATGGGTGTCTTGTGTAATGACTCTACTGTTATCAACAGCGGCAATAGTCCCAGGAAGTGTTTCGTGTTTACACAGCAGCCTTCGACACGGGAGCAAAAGCACCTGGCAAACATTTGCATTTTTATTATTGATGGCTTAGTTTAATAAAGTGACTTTCCGTCAACGAGCTTATTAATCATTGCACACACTCCTGTGACACACAGGCAAGCGATCCATCTCTACGCTGCGCAGAGTCCAGAGCCTGGGAGCCTGCCCATAACTGCCGAGCAGGACTGACCGAGCCCAGAAGGCAAGCAGGATGAAGCCAGGGGCGCCCACCAGTGCTTTAAGCTTCTTACTCTGAATTACCTGGAGTACAGAGGCTTTCTCGCCTCCTGGTCCCTCTGTACACTTTCCCCTGGGCTGGATCCACTCTTCCTCCTCGGACTGCTCACCCCACCACCTGGTCACCCCACCACCAACCCCACCACCTGGTTACCCCACCACCTGGTTACCCCACCACCTGGCTACCCCACCACCTGGCCACCCCACCACCTGGTCACCCCACCACCTGATCACCCCACCACCTGGTCACCCCACCACCTGGCTACCCCACCACCTGGCTACCCCACCACCTGGTTACCCCACCACCTGGCTACCCCACCACCTGGTTACCCCACCACCTGGTTACCGCACCACCTGGTTACCCCACCACCAACCCCACCACCCACATCTCCAGCCACACTTATCATCACTGTCAGAATAATTTCCTTGCTCAGAAAAGCACAGCCGCTCACCATCCATGAAAACAGACCCAGGTCCTTCTCAGCCCCTGCCAGGCTCCCTCCAGCTGGACTCACTTTATCTACCCAGCCACGGCTCTGGCTGCCATTGCCTCTCTGTCACACAGTCTAAACTTCTGAACTCCAAAGCCACTCTGCTCCTTGTGAATTCTCTTCCTCTCCCCAGAAACTGTCTTTCTAACTTCGGTGCTACCAAAAATATTGTTAGTCAGCCATCTGCTACACAGCCAGCACGATACAGCTCATGGAAAGAGAACAAGTTTGCTTGTCTCACAGTTTGGGTGTGTCTCAGCCTACGGTAGGTGAGCTTCTTCTGCTTTTTGCCTGTGATAGCCCCTTGTGCCAGGAGCAGGTATGGAAGCAAAAGCATTCGTTTCATGGCTATAAAGAAAAGGAAGACCTCTTTCTCAACAAGCATCACCTCTCACTTCAAACAGTACCTTCCTGGGACCCAGGCTTTCCCACATGCACCTTTGGGTGACAGTCTGAGTGGAAGCCATAGCAAACATGCACACAGTTACAATGCAATGCTTTCTCCTTCCTGAGTGCAGTGGTCTGAAGCCTGAGACTCCTAAGACATCTTCAGGGGAAACCGTGTCCTGAAGACACGTTTCGCCACTGACATGCTCCTTCTCCGGCAGGGATGCAGCCACCTACCAGAGACAATGTGTGTGACGATGTGATGACAACAGATTGATGAGCAGACGAGAACTCCGCGGCTTTTGTTAAACGCGTCACCAAGCGGATTTGCAGGCTCTGCTGTGCAAGGGGACAGTGTCACCAATGTCGGTCTGAAATGGGTCTGGTATTGTTGATTTTTAAGTGAATTGTGTATGCATTCCATAGCTTAAATTGAATTCTTAGTATGGAAAGCATCGATGGTCCATTTAGTTGCTCAAAGATGTTTGTGAATGTGAAGCTATCACTAAAGCTGGTGGCTGACAGCAGAGGGTTCAGCACTCTGCAGAACCCGTCTGACAAGGCCTGGGTGAAGCCCCGCCATATACAGTAGCGTTGTTTCCTAAACGTAAATGCTGTGGAAGAAAATACACTACCTGTCTACACTACCTGTGTAAAAGATTCACTTAGTCACAGGCTTTCCTCGCTTCCCATCTCAGCCCAAAGGCCTAGCCTAACAGCAACTTGTCTGCGGGCAGAGGCAGAGTCTGTAATGTGGTGGGATTTCAATCTCTTTAGCCGGTGACTTCTGGGGTAGCAAGCCCTAGGGTGTGGTCTTGTCTGCCTGCACACAGCTTAGAAGCTGAGGGAGGGGGTCCCGCGCTCCCTCTTGCTCTCGGGTTCTCTTAGGTGGTTGGAACAGAACAGGCTGTGGAGAGACAGCTTAATAAAGCTGGTGCTCTTCACTCCTGGGCAGAGGAGTGGATGAAGGCAGCTGGATAGGCGGCTGTGTCTGATTGGTTCTGTATCAGTGTCTGTCCCTATCCTATACCTAAACAAATTCTTGAGACCCTTCAACAGATTCTCATGGTTTCGCATAACATTCTACAGTGCCTGGCACAGTATCTATCTGTTCGAAGCGGGAGGAGGGTTCCTGCTCATCCTTCATTGACCCTGCCATAATAGTCTGGTCTTTGAAAGGGCTGCTAATCTTCATGTAAATGTGTAATATTGATGGCATATCTAAACTGACTCAGATGCCAATAGTTGTGCCTTCCACGTTGATGAATCCCAATACAATCTAGAAACCATGTCTTCTGAAGGCAAAAGCATAAAAGTCGATCTTACAAGCAAACCAGTGAATGAACATGTGTGTGCACTGGTTCTTCAATAGAAAAAGATACAGACTTGAGGAATGGGTGTAGTCAGTTCAGTTGTCTCTACCTAAACTGTCTGTTATAAAAGATAACGATTTCTCAATATTTAAAAACTGGTTTCTTGTAACTTAACTATCATAGGGGTTATACAAGACAGAATAGGCATGGGCAGAATTAAGAAAAGGATAAAGAAAAATGCACATTGCCAAGCTCATCTTTGAGACCCTTCTAAGTCTCCACCTGCCTTCTGCTCCTCCTTCAGCTGCCCAGGAATCTGCTCCTCATCCCTCCAGCATCCCTTTGCTGGCCACCACTACCTCACCATGGTCGTTCACTGGACCTGGACTCTTAGATACCATTTCATGCTTCAACCTGAACATTGTGAGCCATATAATTTTATCCATTCAAAATAAATTTAAATAATCTATGAACCCTTTTAGACACAGTAGAAGTTCATCTACACAAGGACCTGCACAAGAAAATGTTAATTCAGGGATGAGCTACAGTGAGAATCCAGCACCAGGTTCTCTTTCTTTTTCCAGAAAACATATGATTAAAACTTCAGACTAATTTTCTAAACCCCGCAGAGTACTCATTCTAAGCAGAATTGATGTACTCACTTTCTGCACACAAAACGTTTCTTTTATAAGTTGTGTTTACGGTTGCTGCCTATTTTAATGGAGAATGACTATTAATCCAAGTGTGGATACTATCTGTGGGAAGCCTGTGTCTGCAACCTCAGTGGAACTCTGAAACATATACTACATATATAGAGAGGACCAAGAGGTGAGTGACCAGCAACCCAGCAGGACACCCCACTAGGCCCTCCATACTGGGTCAAAACCCATGGCCCCTCCCCCATCTGCCTCAGCTTCTCTAGCCAGTCAGCAGGAGAGTTTCCTGCAGGTAGGCTGCTCCAAAACCCCTAAAACACAGACAGTGACAGTACAGAGCAGACCAAGAACAGTTCCCAAGACAAAGACAGACAGCCACTGCAAAAATTGGACCAAGATGCAAAGACACTGCTGGCATCAATTGGAAAAAAAAAAGATTGGTAGGTGCCAATGCAAGAATTCATCCAACAACCTAAAAAGCAACACGATAACACCAGAACCCAGTGGTCATACAACAGGAAGACTTGATCATCCTAACCCAGAAGACGCAGAAGAAAACGATCTTAGATGTAACTTTATGAAGATGATGGAGACCTTTGAAGAGGAAATGAACAACTCCCTTAAAGAAATGGAGGAAAAGACAAACAAAAAATTGTAAGAAATTAATAAATCCCTCAAAGAAATCCAAGAAAACAAAAAAAAAAAAAACCTAATCAAACAGGTGAAACAAACAGTTCAAGACTTGAAATCAGAAATAGAGGCAATAAAGAAAACACAAACCAAGGAAATTGTGAATATGGAAAATCTGGGTAAACGAACAGAAACTACAGAGGCAAGCATAAACCACAAGAGATGAAAGAGAGAATCTCAGGTGTTGAAGATACTATAGAGGAAAATAGATTCTTGGATCAAAAACAAAACATTAAATCCAACAAATTATTAACACAAAATATCCAGGAAATCTGGGACACCATGAAAAGACTAAACCTAAGAATAATTGGGATAGAAAAAGGAGAAGAACTCAGCTCAAAGGCACAAAAAATACATTCAACAAAATTATAGAAGAAACCTTGCCCAACCTAAAGAAAAACATGCCTGTGGAGGTGTAAGAAGCTTACAGAACAACAAATAGACTGGATCAAAAAATAAAAAATTCTCCTCACCATATAGTAATCAAAATGCAAAACATACAGAATAAAGAAAGAATATTAAGAGCTGCAAAGGAAAAAGGTCAAGCAAAATATAAAGGTAGACCTATCAGAATTACACCCATCTTCTCAATGGAAACCATGAAAGCCAGAAGGTCCTGAGCAGATATGCTGCAGACACTAAGAAACCACAGATGCAAGCCCAGACTACTATATCCAGTAAAGCTTTCATTCACCATTGATGGAGAAAGCAAGATATTCTGTGACAAAACCAGATTTAAACAATACCCATGCACAAATCCAGCCCTACAGAAAGAAGCAGAAGGAAAACTCCAGCTCAAGGAAGCTAACTACACTCACAAAAACACAGGCAACAGATAACCTCACACTAACAAAACCCAGAGAAGGGAAACACACACACTACACTGAAAAATAACAGGAATTAACAATCATTGGTCATTAATATCTCTTAATATCACAGGCTAAAAGAATGGATATAAAAGCAGGATCCAGCAAGAAACACACCTCAACCTCAAAGTCAGACATTACCTCAGAATAAAGGGTTTGGAAAGGGTTTTCGAATCAAATACCTAAGAAAAAAGCGGTGTAGCTATCCTAATATCTAACAAAATAGTCTTCAAACTAAAATCAATCAAAAGAGATGGAGGACACTTTATACTCATAACAGACAATCCATCAAGATGAAGTCTCAATTCTGAACTTCTATGCCCCAAATACAAGATCACCAACATATGTAAAGGAAACATTACTAAAGCTTAAATCACACATCAAACCCCACATACTAACAGTAGGAGACTTCAACACCCCACTTTCCCCAACGGACAGGTCAACTAGACAGAAACCTAACAGAGAACTAACAGATAATAAGAGAACTAACATATATCATGACTTAAATGGAATTAACAGACATATACAGAACATTCCACCCAAACACAAAAGAATATACCTTCTTCCCAGCACCTCATGGAACCTTCCCTAAAATTGAAACAAAGCAAACCAAAACAAAAAAATTGGGGTAACCCCCTGTATATTATCAGATCACCATGGTTTAAAATTAGAATTCAACAGCAACACTAATTTTAGAAAGCCCACAAGCACGTGAAAATCGAACAGTGATATATTGAACCACCCCTGGGTCAAGGAAAAAATAAAGAAAGAAATTAAAGACTTCTTAGAATTCAACAAAAATGAAGGCACAACATATACCCAAACCTATGGGACACTATGAAAGCAGTGCTAAGAGGAAAGTTCATAGCACTTGGGGCCTACATAAAGAAAGTGAAGAAAGCTCACACTAGTAACTTAACAGCACACCTGAAAGCTCTAGAAAAAAAGAAGCAGACTTACCCAAGAGAAGAAGACAGGAAGTAATCAAATTGAGGCTGAAATCAATAAAACAGAAACAAAGAAAACAATACAAAGAATCAATGAAACAAAAAGCTGGTTCTTTGAAAAAATCAACAAGACAGACAAACCCTTATCCAAACTAATCAAAAGGCAGAGAGAGAACATTCAAATTAACAAAATCAGAATTTAAAAGGGAGACCTAACAACAGATACTGAGGAAATCCTGAGAATCATTAAGCCATACTATAAAAACCTGTACTCCACAAAATTGGAAAATGTAAAAGAAATGGACAATTTTATGGTAGGTACCACATATCAAAATTAAATCAAGACCAGGTTGACAATTTAAATAGACCTATAAACTGCAAGGAAATAGAAGCTGCCATCAAGAGCCTCCCAACCAAAAAAAGTCCAGGGCCAGATGGTTTCAGTGCAGAATTCTACCAGAACTTCCAAGAAAAGCTAATATTTATACTCCTCAAAGTGTTCCACATAATAGAAGCAGAGGGAACATTGTCAAGCTCTTTTTATGAGGCTACAGTAGCCCTGATACTAAAACCACACAAAGACTCAATCAGGAAAGAGAATTACAGACCAATCTCCCTCATGAACATAGATGCAAAAATATTTAATAAGATACTGGCAAACCGAATCCAAGAACACATCATAAAAAATCTTCCACCATGATCAAGTTGGCTTCATTCCAACGATGCAGGGATGATTCAACGTATAAAAATCTATCAATGCAATCCACCATATAAATAAACTGAAAGAAAAAAACCATATGATCATCTCATTAGATGCTTAAAAAGCATTTGACAAAATCCAACACCCTTGATGATAACAGTCTTGGAGAGATCAGAGATACAAGGAACATATATAACATAAAAAAAGCAACATACAGCAAGCCAACAGCAAACATTAAACTAAATGGAGAGAAACTCAAAGTGAATCTACTAAAATCAGAAACAAGACAAGGCTGTCCACTCTCTCCATATCTACTCAAAATAGTTCTTGAAGTTCTGGCTAGAGAAATAAGACAACAAAAGGAGATCAAGGGGATTCAAATTGGAAAGGAAGAAGTCAAACTTTTGTTATTTGCAGATAATATGATTGTATGCATAAATGACCCCCAAAACTATACTAGGGAACTTCCACAGTTGATAAATACCTTCAGTAGTATATCAGGATACAAGATAAACTCAAAAAAATCAGTAGCCCTCCCATATACAAATGATAAAGAAGCTGAGAAAGAAATTAGAGAAACATTACCCTCCACAATAGCCACAAATAACATAAAATATCTTAGGGTAACACTAACCAAAGAAGTGAGAGATCTGTTTGAAAAGAACTTTAAGTCTTTCAAGAAAAAAAAATTAAAGAAGACACCAGAAAATGGAAATATCTCCCATGATCTTGAATAGGTAGGATCAACATAATAAAAATGGCAATCATACCAAAAGCAATCTATAGATTCAATGCAATCCCCATCAAAATCCCAACACAATTCTTCACAGACCTTGAAAGAACAATACTCAACTTCATATGAAAAAAAAAAAAAACAGGAAAACCAAAACAATTCTGTACAATAAAGGAACTCCAGTTGGCATCACTATCCCTGACATCAAGCTCTATTACAGAGTAATGATAACAGCTTGGTATTGGCATAAAAACAGAGGTTGACCAATGGAATCAAATCAAAGACCCAGCTATTAATCCATATATTTATGAACACCTGCTTTTTGACAAAGAAACTAAAATTATACAATGGAAAAAAGCATCCTCAACAAATGCTGCTGGCATAACTGGATGTCAACATGTAGAAGAATGAAAATAGATCCATATCTATCTCCATGCAGAAAATTCAAGTCCAAATGGATTAAAGACCTCAATATAAATCAGACTATACTGAACCTGTTAGAAGAGAAAGTGCGAAGTAGCCTTTAATGCATGGGCATGGGAAAACACTTCATAAATATAACACCAGTAGCACAGACACTGAGAGCAACAATAAATAAATGGGTCCTCCTGAAACTGAGAAGCTTCTGTAAAGCAAAGGACACAGTCAATAAGACAAAAGGGCAGCCTACTGAATGGGAAAAGATCTTCACTAACCACCACATCAGACAGAGGACTGATCTCCAAAATATATAAAGAACTCAAGGAATTAGACATCAAAATTCCAAATAACTCAGTTTAAAAAATGGGGAACCAAACTATCAGAGAATTCTCAACAGAAGAATCTCAAATGGCCAAAAGACACTTAAGGAAATGTTCGATATCTTTAGCCATCAGGGAAACGCAAATCAAAATGACTCTGAGATACCATCTTACACCTGTCAGAATGGCTAAAATCAAAAACACCAATGATAGCCTATACTGGAGAGGATGTGGAATAAGGGAAACATTCCTCTATTGCTGGTGAAAATGCAAACTTGTACAACCACTTTGGAAATCAGAATAGCAGTTTCTCAGAAAATTGGGAATCAGCATACCTCAAGACCCAGCAATACCACTCTTGGGCATATACCCAAAAGATGCTCAATCATACTTCAAGGACATTTGTTCAACTATGTTCATAGCAGCATTATTTGAAATAGCCAGAACCTGGAAAAAACTAGATGTCCCTCAACCAAAGAATGGATAAAGAAAATGTGGCAAATTTACACATTAGAGTACTACTCAGTGGTAAAAAAGCAATGGCATCTTGAAATTTACATGCAAATGGGTGGAACTAGAAAAAAAACAACCTGAGTTAGGTAATCCAGACCCAGAAAGATGAACATGGTATGTACTCGCTCATAAATGGATACTTGCTGTAAAGCAAAGGATATTGAGTCTATAGTTCATGATCCTAGAGAAGCTAAGTAACAAGGTGAAACCTACAAAAACCATACATAGATTCACCTGGCAAGGGGAAATAGAGAAGATTGACTGGCAAAACTGGGAGTATTGGGGTGGGAGAGTAGGGAGGGCAGAAGGGGAAGATGAGGGGAGAAGGGGAGTGGAGAGGAGAACCTGAGGGAACAGGATAGTCAAGACAAGGGAAGGACAGAGATGAGAACAAGGAAAGAGATATCTTGATTGAGGGAGCCATTATGGTGCTAGTAAGAAACCTGGCTCTAGAGAAATCCCCAGGAATCCACAAGGATGACCCCAGCTAAGACCCTAAGCAATAGAGGAGAGGGTGCCCAGACTGGCTTGCCCTGTAGTCAGACTGATGAATATCTTAAATACCACCATAGAACCTTCATCCAGCAACTGATGGAAACAGAGGCAGAGACCGCATTTGGAGCACCAGACTAAGCTCCCAAAGTCCAGTTGAAGAGTGAGATGAATGAGAATATGAGCAAAGAGGTTAAGACCATGATGAGTACACCCACTGAAACAGTCTACCTGAGCTAATGGGAGCTCACCAACTCCAGCAGGACTGGGAAGGAACAAGCATAGAACCAAACTAGTCCATCTGAATGTGGTTGACAGTTGCAGGGATGGAGCAGACTGAGGGGCCACTGGCAGTGGCGCCAGGATTTGTCCCTACTGCTTGTACTGGCTTTTTTTTTTTTTTTTTGAACCTATTCTCTTTGGATAATACCTTGCTCTGCCTTGGACCTTCCCCAAAGCAATGTGCCTTACCCTCTCTGAGGAATGGATGAGGGTCTGTTGGGGTAGGTGGGGTGAATGAAAGGCGGGGAGAGAGTGGGATCTGGGATTGGTACGTAAAATGATAAAAGATAGTTTGTTTCCTTTTTAAAAATAAAACTAAGGTGACAATTCTGCAGGATAGCAAGTCCAGGATGCAGGATATAATCAGACCCTGTGTCTGGTAGGGTCTGCCCTGGCTCAGCACAGGGCCTCTCACTAGGTCAACACTTGATAGGAAGCACCAGTCTGTTCTCTGGATCCTCTTTCGCAAGAACATTTTTCCAAGGCTGAGCACTCACCCATTTGACCAGAGCTAGGATTTAGTGTATGAATTTAGGAGGGAGAAACACGAGTCTTCTATCTGAAGAACACCTCTGCTAGTTTCACAAGTGAAATAGCCCTAAGAATTTAGTTTCTCATCTCAGGTGGTTATCAGTGACTGAGAATCAGGACAGAACAGCACTCTAGAAGGACAAATGTCACTATGGTCCTTGATCTAGCTCACTGACCTGGTTTCTGACTCCCCAGACATGTGGAAATCTTTGCGTGTCTGTATTTGTGTGTCTGTACTTACATGTCTGCTTTTGTGTGTCTGTATCTGTGTCTGTATTTGTGTGTCTTATTTGTGTGTCTGTATTTGTGTGTCTGTATCTGTGTGTCTGTATTTGCATGTCTGTATCTGTATCTCTGTATTTGTGTGTCTGCATCTCTGTATTTGTGTGTCTGCATTTGTGTGTCTGTATTTGCATGTCTGTATCTGTATCTCTGTATTTGTGTGTCTGTATCTCTGTATTTGTGTGTCTGTATCTCTGTATTTGTGTGTCTGTATTTGTATGTCTGCATTTGTGTGTCTGCATTTGTGTGTCTGTATTTGTGTGTCTGTATTTGTGTCTGTATTTGTGTGTCTGTATTTGTGTGTCTGCATTTGTGTGTCTGCATTTGTGTGTCTGTATTTGTGTGTCTGTATTTGTGTCTGTATTTGTGTGTCTGTATTTGTGTGTCTGCATTTGTGTGTCTACATTTGTGTCTCTGTATTTGTGTGTCTGTATTTGTGTCTGTATTTGTGTGTCTGTATTTGTGTGTCTGTATTTGTGTGTCTGTATTTGTGTGTCTGCATTTGTGTGTCTACATTTGTGTCTCTGTATTTGTGTGTCTGTATTTGTGTGTCTGTATTTGTGTCTCTGTATGTGTGTCTGTATTTGTGTGTCTGCATTTGTGTGTCTGCATTTGTGTGTCTGTATTTGTGTGTCTGCATTTGTGTCTCTGTATTTGTGTGTCTGTATTTGTGTCTGTATTTTAAGGATCCATTTTGGTCCCACTTTCACTTTCAATGTTAAGGAGCATATCAAATTTTTTTAAGTATGTAGTTTAAAGTCCCTGGGCCCTGCCCCTCCTTGATTCAGGACCCGAGGAAAGTTTGCCATCACTTCCCTGTCATTAGTTGTAAAATCAGGGTGCTCAGAAGGGCTTTGGAGGGGAGCGAATGGATTAGCGCAGGCAGAGCACTTCAGGCCGATGTGGTGTGCAGTCAGTAATGGCAGCTGACACCTTCAGCTTTGTCTCGGCCTTCCTGTACTCCGCTGAGCAACTGCAATTCGTGAGTCCTGAGGATCTTGCCACTAAGAGGTCATTTGCTCGCTTTTCCAACACAGAGAGCCACAGAATCCCTAACAATTTTTTTTCTATTTGGTGAACCCTGACTTTACATGGACCCAAAGTTTACTACTGTTCACAAAGCACATACATACAAGCAGTTCCACGAGCAAAGCGTTCTCCAGTGTGTGGTCTCTACTGTCTGCCCGGAAGTCTCTTCTGTTTTCAGTTTACAAATAAGCCTGGACCCTCTAACTTCTCCACGTGAAAGCTCTCTAAGTATTTTAAAGCAGTTGCTTCCTCAGTGGCTAGCCCCAACCTTCATTTCCCTACTCCAGGCATAATACTGGGATGCCGCCTGATTATATGTCACAAGGTACATTTTCTCAGCCTTTACCACCCCCACACCCATTCCCAGGACCGGCTTCCTCTTGTGAATGTCCTTCCTAGTTGAAGTCACCAAAAGCTGCACACGCTATTCCAATTACTTTCAAAAAGTAAAAAGAACAGTGGGTACTTTGTCAGGGAAAACAAAATGAATTTTGGCAAGCCTATCAACAGCAGCCACCAAATGCAATGCTTATAAAAAAGGAATTAAAGTCCTCTGTTATTTTGAGAGATGTGTCAAACAATATAGGCCATCACCTAACCTATTTAAATGAAATTGTGAACTCTTCCAAGCCATTTTCCAGACTGCATCAAAGATACTATTTTCCATGCTGTTATAGAACTTGACTGTTTCTATGTGTAGCTGTATACTTTCCTGCTAGTTCTTCCTTTGTCCTGCATCTGTCTTTCTATGTCTGTCTCTTGTATGCCTGTCTCTTTTTCATCTGTTAAGAAACAATCATTCAACAAGTAGCCCGTCCTGGGCTATACAGAGGACTTCTAAGACAAATAACCCCAGCTAGAATTACTTCCTCTTTAATGTCACAATGCGGACACATAATAAGCCACTGTAGAGACCCAGGGAGGGGGGATATGTTCAGATTGCTGAAAAAGGAACTGATACAGAACACCAAATGCGAAAGATAAAAAAACTGTTTCTAAGAGAAGACAGCAGAAGAGATCTAGAGCCGACATACACAGTACCTCTTAATTTTTAATGTGCATAAAAATCACCTCTGCCTTATGAAAATGCATATTCTGAATTCAGTGAGTTTCAGAAAGACCGAGGATGCTGCATCTCAGTTGAGCTGTAGAAGAGGGCCATGCTGTGTTCACTTAGTGTAGCAAGTGTTTGAAAGGATAGTAACATGGTTTGAATGGAGAGGCCTCCGCAAGGTCATGGGTTGGAACACCTGGTCCCCAACTGGTGGGGACTTCAGGAGGTAGGTCACTATTTCAGGCCCACTGTCTTCTTCCTGATCCAAATGCCCTGGGAAGAACTCAACCTCAAGTTCTGCCACTGTGGACAGAAGCTTTTCTCACATCTCTTCCGATCATGATGGACCAAAATTCCCTGAGACCCCTTTTCCTTTAAATTAGTTCAGACACATGTTGTGGTCAAAGTGAAGGGAAAGCAACCAAGACAACCATCAAGGCCAAGTAGAGATGCTCCTCAACTACGATGCTCCCTCCAGAAAAATAATATCAAGCTGAAACCGGCAGATGTCAAAAGCGCACGCGCTACAGCCAACCTTGCAGGCGTCATAGCTTGGCTCCTCTCACCTTGTGTGGACTCGGGACACTTCCATTAGCCTCCAGTTGGCCAAAGTTATCCATTGCCAAGTGTATTTCATAATAAAGCATTGTGCATCTCATCAGCTAACTGGAATTTGCAGGCTCCTGCTGCTTCCAATCATCACAAGTGAGCTTTGCCCAGCATATCGCCAGCTGGGCACAAGATCAAGACTCAAACTCTGAAGCAGGATTCTTTTTAATGACTTTTTGTTTTGGAAATTAAAATGTAGTTGCATCATTTTCCTTTTCCCTTCTTTCCTTCAACCCCTCCCATGTACTCCTTGCTCTCTCTCAAATTCATGATATTGTTATGCCTCCCTACACGTACATACGTATGTATTCCTAAGTATGTAACTACAGCCTGCACGGTCTTACTTACATGTATGTGATCTCGGGGGCTGACCACTTGGTGTTGGGTAAGCAATTAGAGGGTTCTTCCCTAAATAAGACTATTTCCCCTGTCTCTGTATTTCTCAGTTGGTGAAGTACAATTCTTTTTTTTTTTTTTTTTTTTTTTTTTTTTTTTTGGTTTTTCGAGACAGGGTTTCTCTGTAGCTTTAGAGCCTGTCCTGGAACTAGCTCTTGTAGACCAGGCTGGCCTTGAACTCACAGAGATCCGCCTGCCTCTGCCTCCCGAGTGCTGGGATTAAAGGCGTGCGCCACCACCGCCCGGCTGAAGTACAATTCTTAATGGGTGCATATCACTTAAGCAGTATTGAGAAGCAAAAAAAAATGAAGAAAAAAAGAAAAAAAACATTAAGTATTACAAGTTGGAACCTTCTGCAAGGAACAGGGAGAGGGAAAGGCCAGAATTGACACAATGCAATAAATCAGAGAGGGAAAACTCTGAGTGTGGAGGTGGATTGAGGCGCATTGGAGTTGCCAGCCATTCTAGGTGTCCAGAGTCTCTAAGATGGCAAGGATGCGGCAGTTTTTATGGAGAAGGGAAATGACTGCGTGAACAGCAGCGTATATCGACAAGTCCTTGTGCAGGCAGGCTATATGGTAATGACTGCACACTAAGATAAAAACGTGGTTTTATTGGTATGATCGTCAGCAGAAAGGTGTGACAGCATTAAGGTTCCTTACGTCTGATAAAGACGATGAACAGAGCCTCTGTGGTAGTGATGAGAGACCTGGACCAAAGCAGATTGTCTGAGAAAGGTTTAAGAACTAAAGCAGGGGGGCTGGAGAGATGGCTCAGCTGTTAAGAGCATTGCCTGCTCTTCCAAAGGTCCTGAGTTCAATTCCCAGCACCCACATGGTGGCTCACAACCATCTGTAATGAGGTCTGGTGCCCTCTTCTGGCCTGCAGGCATACATGCAGACAGAATATTGTATACATAATAAATAAATAAATTTAAAAAAAAGAACTAAAGCAGGTTGATGACTGATTCACATATTAATTTCAAAAGCAGGCGGCTGTTATTTGGTATTTCTTTGCATTTTGTTTTTGCAGTCCTAGCATCTGTTCTTAATATGACACTTAGTGACACATGATCTTGACAAAGTCACTTGCTCGCTGTTAGCAACAACTGTCACATCTTTTAGAAAGCGAAGAGTTGACCCGAATAAACACCATGGTCTCTTTTAACCATGAACTTTATAACCTTTCAGGCTTTAAATAATTTCTTACTAAGTGTTAGAATCATAAAGCACGGTCTCAGAGGTTGCTACAATACCACTATAAAGACACACGTATGACTCACATTGACTGCCTAGCCCACAGATACAGCAAGCGGAGGCATTTTCCATCCCCACTACCTTCTCCCACCCACTTCCAGGTCTCCTCTGTCTGCCCACCCTTCCCCGTGCGTTCACATTACTTTTGTTCTTGCAGCTGCATTTTTAGTGTTTCCTCTGGCCTCAGCCTCACCAGTCTCTAAACAAACTCTGAGAAACTAAAGAACTTTCGAGTCAGAAAGACTTCAAGCTGAACATTAAGTCCGCGGCTTCTCCCCTGCATATCTGCCAGCGGGTAATTTAGCCTCCTAAACTCTGCGTTCCCCGTGTCTGTAAGTCACAGAGATGACTGAAGATGAATGTTTGCAAAGTGCTCCGGGTAGGGCCTGTGACATAGTAAGAATTCAAAAACGATAGCATTTGGAAAGATACATCTGAAAAAGGCTCAAAAACAGGCACTTCACAAAAGAGGAATATCAATTGGCCACATTTAAAAAATGAAATGATATTCCTCATTAGTAATCAGCAAAATGCAAATTGATACTCATATGGGTATAATTACTCATTCACCTGATTAGAGAAACATAAGAGCCTGCAAATGAAGTACAGGGGGAAATGATGTACACCATCGCCATGGGTACAATTGATGTGTCCAACTCAAAAATATTTTTAAATTATTTGTTTATAAATTATTTGAGGTACCCATACCTCAAAACTTAGCAATCCCTCTTTGTTTTTATTCTAGATGCATGTAATAGAAACTAGATAAAATATGAATGCCCATCAACAGTAAAGGGATAAGCAATTTTTGGTATATTTCTACAACAAAATGCTATGCAACAACTTATGCAAATATACTGTCTGTGTGAACTCAAGGTTTATGAGCAGAGGATTAAGAATGTATACACTATATAGACAGGCTTGTGGAACTGAAGTGCAGACAAACTGAAATATGTATGGTGGGCATACTTAGATGTAAATTCTACAAAGAACGGCGAGGGGCTGAGTGACAGGTAGGATGGCTGTGTGGCCAGCTGTGTTCCGGGTGTGTGGTGCATGCTGAGAGTGTGTGGTGCATGTTGGGAATCTATGAACTATGCTATATAATTATCCTTACCTTCCCCTTATTTAATATATTCTTGAATGGGTAAAACATTCACATCTTTAAAATAAGCCAACTGTGTCACTCTCCTAGTGAAGATCTCCAAAAGCTCTTCATTTTAGTGTAGAATTTAAATGCCTTGACTTTGTCTAAGAGATCCCTCATGTGTCCCCTGTACCCCTCTATCCCAGTGCTGAACGAGAGTGCTCCCAAGCAATTGCTCTCCCAGCTGATGGGGTTCCCACCGTGTGTTGATTGTGCCTTTCCTCTCTCTGGTGCCCACTAAAATGTCCCTTTTGCAAAGTCTTCCTTGGCTAATTTTTACCATATCTGTGAGATTCTTCTCTTCGGAATATCTTTGCTTCCCCGAGTCTATCTACTGGATTACACGTCACTAGTCCACCATCTTTAGGGTGTATCTGTCCTGCTGATAGTACTTCATGTAGGGTACACATTCCTTTAAGACAGAGAAGCTCATCTAGTCCAAAAGCCAGTAGGATATCTACATGACAGATTACCATTAAGAGTTAGCTTAGTAGAAAAGTGTTTAGCCTGGGGATAGTGTATATCGTCTACTCCCTGGGAATAACATAGGACAACATATAGAGTCAACCATATAAAGTTGTTATTGCTGTAGCTCATAAATTGGTTACTGGCTATTATATGTGATTCTCTCTCCATACCAAACACAGAACACATTTTTATAACGCACACTATAGTGGGGATTCCTGGATCTGCATCTTTAGAGTAATGGTTGCAGGTTGTAAAAACCATAATATGAATCACTATAGAACTCATTTCCTCAGATTTCTGCAGCTATAAGCACCACATTTAGCCACAGGACAGCCTTGCTAGTAAGAAGCCGTCAGGCAAATGAAAGTGAGATATTGATCGCCAGCACCAACAGCTTCCTTCTGGAGTCTTACAGGCACCGCCATTGCATTCTGTGTCTCACAGATCTTATTTGACAGACTAGAACTTGTTCGTCTCAACTGTAGTTTATTAACTGCTGACGTTGGTGGCTGTTAAACATCAAGATTTGACTTGAAAAGACGTTCTGTTTGGGTGTGCTGATATTCTTATAAAGTAATACATTTCCAAATTATTCTAAGTAGGTAGAGCAACTAGGTATATCTTTAACATTGTTTTTCATGAGTAAGTGTAGGGGGGTGAGGGGTATGTATGGTGGGTGTGGGTGCATGGATGGTTATGTGTGGTGTGGGTTTGGGTAGATGTGTAGTATGTGTGTGGTGTGCATGTGGTATGTGTGCATTTGTGTGTGTGTGTGTGTGTGTGTGTGTGTGTGTGTGTAGTTCTGAAAGGAATGAATCATTATAATTTAGCTCAGAACTAATTTTTCCACTGAAGGAGTTGAATCAGTATAGAAACATGCTGTAAACTAACACCACCACTTAAAATAATGTTACCCAGCTGATGCTCTAGAACACGGTGTTGTTAACTGGAGCCAGCCTATGTGGACGGAGATGACTTGTGGAGATGGAATGATGGGATATCTTTTTTAAAAAAAAAAACAGAATTATAAGTGGTATTGGAATGACCACACCATCAACTAAGGCACATGCTCTTTCCTACTGATTTTTACCCAGATTGACACCATTCAGAGCAGAGTTTCTTCAGCTCCATATGAGACATACGTGATAGATAAGCTGTCCGCATTGACTGCCAATGTTCTACTAAGGAATACTTGTAGAGTTTCCACTCACCACTGCTTGTGTGGTTTCTCATCGATAGGAAAGCAGTCTAATTCAACAGCGTCTTGCATGAGTTGCCATAACCAAGATCTGAGATGGTCCTGCCAGTGGTGTTCTCACACTAGCCTAAAATCAGGGCAAAATGATGCATCAATTTGATTTTAAGATTTCACATTTAATTTCACTTGCACTATTAAAACAAAAATACTAATATCAAATGTAATAAGGCAATTTTCCCATGTGGCAAGGATCAGGGAGATGACATCAGATATGGGAGGTAATAACTTCTGTTAGAATTTGTTGCAAACAAAAGAACTTTGGTGTCCTTCATAGCAAAACAGCTAGATGTTTTTTAAAATCTAAGCAAAAAAAATTAATAATGATTTGAATGAGCAGGATCTTTGCTTTTCTAGCTGTAGACTTAGTTCTGAGATCCATCAGTTCAGCCGATTCTCAAGGCCTATGCCAGTTTTCAGTTTTCTATCTATTGCCAAACCATGATCTTAATTTCCATCTTGTCAAGTCCAAAAATAATCCTCCTTTCTAGTCAGATAAGAGTCTTACTCCGACCAGGGTCTTCCAGTGATTTCTAGGAATACCTTTCCCGCCACTACCCACTCATCTACTTCCACCATCCCAGGTGTCACGTGTGCTGCTTGTCACCATTTTAGAGGACAGTATCTTCCTTGTTGGGCCTTCTGCACTGACCATCAAACATCCTACCCTCACTACTTAACTCCCCACACAAGCATCGACTCCAACAGCTGAAACATGTTCTCACCTCACTCTCATCTGATAGAAACTTACTGTGTGCCTGCTGCGTGCCTACTGTGTGCTAGGCTGAGCAAGACACACCTAAAGGCAAAAAAGATTACTGTTTGTGTGGTGATTGTGGTGAAGAGGGCATCTCCTCCTACAGACAGGGATTAGCATAGCCAAATAAGTAGACCTGGGTGTATGTAGACTGAGGTTTCTTTCTGTAACAGAGGGCTTCCTTGTTGGGGTTTCTGTCCTACCCAGTTCCCACAGTCAGTATAGCCCCATAGAAATCACACAAAGGTCTATATTAATGATAAACTGATTGGCCCATAGCTCAGGCTTCTTATTAACTCTTTTAACTTATAATAGCCCATTATTCTAGTATATGTTAGCCACATGGCTAGGACCTTTTTTGGCAAGCAGGTCACATCTTCCTTCTTCTGTGTCTGGGCAGGACTGGAAGAGGAAAAGGCTTCCTCCTTCCCAGAATTCTCCTGTTCTCATTGACCTGCCTCTACTTCCTGTCTGGTTGTCCCACCTATACTTCCTGCCTGGCTACTGGCCAATCAGCATTTATTTAAAACATAATTGACAGAATACAGAATTGTCCCACACCACCTGGGGACCTCCCTTTACACTCTGGAGTTTCAGGTCCTATTTCTGTATAGAATGACAGCAAGACTCCAAGGTCCCACACTCAGAAAGCATCTGGTGCATCCAGGAAGGCCACTAGCCACAAACCAGGACTCGGTTTAATTTCTGTTAGGAAAACTCACTGACATGAATTTTGAGTGTCTCTAAGTCTCAGTTGCTTATGTTTTGTCTCATTCCCGATGTTCAAAGAGGGGGGGTGGGGTGAGGAATTGGTAGAATCCTGTCTCTCACTGAAGGCTGCTGGGCAATGCTGGGTGCCCTGTACCATGGCTGCGCGTTCACTCTGCACAGCTCTTGGGTGTCTGAGCAGCTGCGACTGGAATACCTCTGCAGGAGGAGCCCCCTGCCCTTTATCTCTCTCTGCAACACTTGGGTTTCCATTCCCACCAGCACTGATCTCTTAAGTCTATGGATTTTATAGCTTGTAGACACTGAGGAGAAGAATGGTGAGAAAAGCCAGAGTAGCTTGCTGGGTGCAAAATGTCATTTAAACTACAAAACCCTTTACTGAAAATAGGAATGTTTGGAGCCAGCTTTCAAACATACAGGTTTCGTTCCTGGATTTTGCAGTGTTACCACTCATTTTTACCAAGTTTCTCTACTTTTTTGTTTTGTTTCTATTTATTTATTTATTGTTTGAACAGGGTTTCTCTGTACTTTGGGACCTGTCCTGGAACTAGCTCTTGGAGAGCAGGCGGGCCTCAAACTCACAGAGATCCGTCTGCCTCTGCCTCCTGAATGCTAGGATTAAAGACATGTTTCACCACCACCCAGCTAAGATTCTCAATTTTTTAAAAAAATAAATTTTTTTCTACATTAAACATAGGGGAAACAATGGTCCTCAAGACATATAGATTCTTTAAGTTTCCTTTCTTCACCTTAATTTATTAGTGGGGTTGAAATATACTCAAAACAAGGAAAATGTCTGCTCAAAATACTAGAAGTTCAGTGTGAAAACATTGGGGAAACACAGGCTTCCACGTATGTCTGAACATGTATGTCTAAACATGTATGTCTGAAAACACAGGCTCCATTCAAAAAAAAGACAGTTCTCCTCAAGCAATATGCAGCAAGCCATCTTATCAGAATTAGCTGCACAGTGTCTCCTCTCAGGATTATGTAATGCAATAAATAATCTCAATATGCTAAAGAAGTCAATGGATTCTGTTCCTCTTGACTGAGAAAGCTTCTCTCCCCGGAGTCTGAGGGCCCACCTCGCCCACACCTCCTCCATGCTCTGAAAAAGATGCCATAACAGAAGCATGTGTGGCGGGAGGCGGGAGGCAAGCCTGCAGCTAACAGAGCACAGCATCCCTTTCTTGGTACCGGACCCTTCTGCGTCTCTCCATGCAAGACTGCCACAATGCCAAGCGGAAGCTTCCAAAAGACTCTCGGAGGAAGCAGGAGGAACAAGGATGAGATCCTCTATGTGGAGATGTGTTTGCTCCTTGTGCAGCCCATTTTTCCAGTGAGCGACCAAAGGTCTGTTTGGTTTACTCACAATTCCACTCCACATCCATCCTCTAGCTACAGATATGACCGGAGGTCAGCTCTAGAACGAGGAGGAAAAAATGCCTGACCCTGAGTCTAACAAACAAGGAAACCTCAATTGGTCTTTATCTTTTATCATCAGGATGGAAAACTTTGTAGCTAAGCTTATATTCAAAGAGATAGATGCAGTTACATGAGGATGTAATATAACTTTCAGTATATGTATGTGCCTTTGAATACTTAAATTAGGCAAACATCATTTGCTTCTGATATTCCTTTAGCATACAGTGAAAGAGTTTTGTCATGAATTTAAAATAACCGCATTTTATAGCACCCATGATCAACTCTCCTCTTAACCTTGCAACATCTCCACCACGCACTAGAAACTGTAGTACTAGCTGCAGTTGCGCCAGACAGTCACAGCGAGAACACAGTCAGTCCCTGTGGGAGCTGTTCAGAATCACCCCCTTCCCGCATGCAAACACACACCTCCCCCAGCAGATGCTGTTTTTTAGGGGGGCAGCAAGGAGGAAGCTGGAGGCAGCTGAATTTGCCACTCCCTGGGTACTTTTGGCTTCCCTGTCACCTGGAATCTCTCTCATTACAATTGCAAAGATTTTGCAAAAACCAGAGCCCCGCAAATGAAAACTACTAAGGACAGGAGGGAAGGAGGGGCCAGAAAGGAAGCTGGAAACTCAGACTTAAGGTCATTCCACCTATCTCATCTGCTTTTCTAGTCCTATTGTAGGGGGAGAGACAATCCCTTTGGGTGTTTGTAGACAAACAAACTAATCCAATACTTTATGTCAATATTGAGGGTGAGGTTAAAATTTTTAAAAAGAAAGGAAAGGAACCGCATACCAGAAGCAGCAAGACTGCTCCATCAAACTACCCAGCCCTAAAACCCAATGGTTTCAAAGTGGAGTAGGAAGCTCGTGAATTCATTCATGAGCATGTCTGGCTGTACTAAAACATACATGCTCACTGAGGATGGATGTCTATGAAGCCTCTCGGAGAGAACTGGCCATTACTGCAACCATTTTAAATATGTTGATCAGCATTCTGCAAGACCTTGCAGGCTTGACAATCATAGCACTGGGAGAGAGGGAAAAACTGCACAGGTAACGCCTGGCGCATCAACCACCCGCCTTCCTTCCCTGCCAACTGTGGCCTGTCCCATATGACTTAGCCTGTGTTCATGAAAGTTATGGCCAGTGCTGTCGTACAGACACATTGCTCTGCAGCAGAAACAGACCGTGTAAACAACCTTGTGGCTGCTTCAGATGCTCCTGCCCTAGGAGTAGCTGCTCTTTTCTGTGGCCAGATTGCAATGCCCTTGGAAGTTAGCTGCATAAGGCAGTCAAAGCAGCATCTTGGCTCTATGTTTAAATGTTGGAGGGAAAAAGAAAATGAAATATATAATACATGGATATAATTTTCTTGAAATATCCAAAACCCAATTTACTGGAAGGCTTTCCAACAAACCACACTTATTCTGCTGAAGGAGCAAACACCTAAATTCTGATGAGTGTATCACCAAGCTCTTTTCCAATGACAGCGATTTATTTTTTCTTCTGAAAATGCACTGACATTTCCAGGGGACACGGTATCTCTGCACAGAATACCTGGGAACCTTGCCATAGAAAAATGCTGCCTGCTGTGGCTGGGAGATCACTTTCTTAAAGGGACCTTTACCTATGTGGATGCGGTGCCAGTGTTTGCTCTTTTCCCTGATCAAGTCCCTGTACTGCGTTCCTGTCTGCAGCCCAAATTTAGTTCAGGGTCTTTCTACAAGAAGAACATCATCTTTGTGTGTGTGTGTGTGTGTGTGTGTGTGTGTGCGTGTGTGTGTGTGTATGCAACATCATTAGTTCATTATATATGTGTGTATGTATAAATACATATATAAACTGTATGATATATTTCAGAATATTTAAAGTTAAACCTGTCTACAAACAAAATTTATGTCTATTAGTGACATTTTTAAATCTTATGAGACCTATAGTATTTCACAAACTGAGATTCACACTTCTAAACAAGCCTCTCCTTCTCTCTCTCTCTCTCTCTCTCTCTCTCTCTCTCTCTATCTATCTATCTCTATCTCTATCTCTCCCCCCACCAAGTGTGCATTTCCCTTACTCTGCTTTGCGGGTCACAATCATCATGGTCTGTCTCGCCTTCTAGCTCTCTTCACTCCTCGGTCTGAGAAGAGGCTGCCCAGAGTAAAATGCCAGGGTCCTCTTACTCTCAGACAGTATATTTTGTTAAACTGGCTCTCCAACCCCATCGCTTCCTACTTTCTCATCCTCTCTCCCATCCCACAAGAGAGATGACAGATATCACCCACCCTCCCAAAACAGGATAGAACCCAAAATGAGCAAGAAGTCACCTACCATTCCGTGCCTGGGAACCAGGATCCTGGTCGGGATGCGTGCCCCAGAAATCCTCCCTACTGGGTTTTCAGTAGCCACATTCCAAGCTGGAATGAGGAGGAGGGTCTTTGGAGGTGTGGAGATTGTTTAAAAATAATAATAGACAGGTGATTTCCAAGAAGAACCAATCTTTAGCTCACTCAAACCCCTAGGAACTGAGGAGTGAGGAAGAGAAAGAAAATTTGTAAAAATGAAAATAGAAAAACAAAAAGGTAAGCATATAATATATGAAGCACCACCCACCCCCATAAAAATAAAAAGGGACGGGAGGTTTAAAGAGAAGAGTGGCTTGCTGAATCACCCTCTCTCACTGCCTGGAAACCATTGTGCAGCGGGAGGCTGCCTGTACCATTGTGGAACCTACCAGAGGAGACGGACAGAGGGCTTGGGGAATGGGGTTGCTATGGCAACTGAAAGGAGCACACATGACGTCAAAGCCCAGAGAGGTCTAGGGAGGGGTAGGAGGAGGGAAGAGAAAAGGAAAAAGTCTATCTGTGGCTACAGCTACCTCGTTTTCTGGCGAAATGAGAAGAAACAGGACCGTGGCAACTGAGATCTGCGAATTCAGCGCTGGGGCGGGGAGGGCGGGGTGGAGAGCGGCGGGGGAGAGGCGGGGAGCTCGTCACAAATCCAAGAAGCCCTTCCTCTATGTGACTCCAGCTTGGCACAGCACCGAGGACAGATCGAAAAGCCATTGGGAAGGCAGTCACCCTCGCTTTTCAACTACCTCAGCTCTTTGCGAACAGCAAAGAAAGACAGAGACGTGCCATCTCGCTGAATGTCAAAACAAACAAGAGATAGTCATAACCTCACAAGAGAAGCAAGGATTGGAGCTACGCCCGGATCACAGAGGTCATTTGTCCAACACCATTTCTTCTCTGTCTCCCTATTTCATAAAAATCCTCATAAATATCCACTAAAGCAAACTCATTAAACTAACGTTCATATCACAATTTAAAGCAGGAAAGAAAATACTGGCAATTTGTGTTAACAAATTAGGGTATGGAGTACATTTCTTCTGATTTGAGAAAACTCTATAGAAAACTAATATAAATTTCACTTACTATATGTTTTAAGCTAGTTTTCTGACTTTGCTGTAGAATATTTTCAAATTATGAAAACTATGTATATGCATCATCTATATAGGATAGCTTGATGGAATGAGAGCATTAGACTACTTTCACTATTAAAATGTTTACCAAAATTGTCCCATTATGTTTGAAAAGCAGTTCTCATCTTTGGGCTTCTCAAGCCACGCAATCAAACCCAATCCTATTTTCTTGAATACCTTCATGGTGGGTTTCCATCTGCTGAACCAAGTCATGCTAAAATTTATGCTTCTACACTGCACTTTGGAACTGGCGCACTGGCACAAACAAGGGGCTCTGCCATAGGCTAACAGAAGAGATAAAATACAGCAGGTAGGTGTAGAGCCGGCAGTGGTGGCAGATGCTGCAAGCGTCATGAAACCCAGAGGAACCACGATGAGTTTGTGGTTTCTGGGCTACTGCTTCATCTGAGAGAAAAGCAAGGAAGTGACAAACTGGTTCTGGTTCTAACTCTCGTCCCCCTGACAAGTTCTTAGTTGCTTCTTTGATCTAAATTCAAGTAAGAATCAGTAGTTGGCTACTAATTTTTATGCTCCACTTGGGTCTACTTATAAATTATGGCTGCCTCATATAAAAATATGGATGGCTAGCCAAACAACTTTTTAATAGACAGTTGGCTTTTAAATTATTGGTCTGTATGTTCTTTCTTCTATTTCTCCTCCCCCTTCCACTTTTCTGTGCTACGAATTGAATGTCACAGCCCTACACATGCTAAGCAAGCACTCTGCCACCATGCAGCATCCCAAAGTTGTTTCCTAAGTTTGATATCAAAAATCAGTCCCCAATAATTCAATATCGATAAGGAAAAAGTGAACTTCAGCTTTTACTTTGCACTGTAAACAAATATTAAGTCAAGAGAAGTTAAACATCAAGACATGAGCACTAAACATCTGTAAAGCTAGTAAAATAATGTGTATCTCTTAAAGGAAAAAATAATTTTGGATTTTGAAGTAGGGTAAGATTTCTTTGGGCAAATAAATGTACTCAGTTTGAAAAAAAAGAAAATAGAAACACACTTCATCAACATTAAAAGCTTTTACTTACCCAAAGTCATCAGGTAGAAAGCAAACTAGGAGAAAATATTCTTGACATATATGTGAAAATATATTTGATACATACAAATTCCTGGTTGTGTAAACATTTTCTATGTGTTAATGAAAACAAACAAGCAATGGTGTCCAATGAGTAAGACTTGGACAGACATTTGACAGGAGATTTATAAATAGTTCATATGTATATGAAAAAACACTCAACAAATCTAAATCGTCAAAAATTTTAATTAAAGCCACAAAGAAACTCCATCTCATGCCTACAAAAAACAGCTAAAATTAAAAGCACTGATAACACCCAGTACTGGCAGGGCTGTGAGAAACCAGAACTCTCAACTGCTGGTTAGAATAGAAAGGGATTAAACTTCTTTGGGAAGCAGATTGGAAGGCTTTATCATGATAAACACACACCTACAGTGTGACTCAACAATTCCATTTCTAGGTATTCATGCAAAGGAATAGAAACATATGGCCACAAAATGCTATGCATAAATGCTAGACCAGTTTCATTCTCAATAAGTAAAAACTATAAGCAACTGAAAGTGTGCCCACGAACAGATAAGCAAACTATTGCTTATTCATGTAGCAGAATTTTTAAAAAGAATGGCAGTCGTGAATATATTGAAACCAGTCATTTCATTTATTGAGTTTCCAGAAGTAATAGATGCCAACCAGATTTGGAAAAGAATATATTGTTTAACTCTTTAATTCTCAACCTGTATATTTCAGTAGTGTTTACATTATTAGCATAGTGTTTAAATTCTATTCTATATACCTTGGGAAATAATTTCCTAAAATTTGAGGATGAAATGAATACAAGCTTTTTTTAATGAATACATAAATAGTTCCCATTCTTTATTGGAATAGACCAAGGTTTATTCAACATCCTTGATTTTAGTGCATTTCTCTAATTTCACAGCTCAGTCCAACAAAACAAGTTTCGGGACCTCCTATACACCAAATGAACACATGATAAAAAAAAGTGTAGTAGAAGAAGGAAAACGTCATTTTCGAGATTATTGTATTTGCATGCAGTGTATCCTTTTGATTAAGAAGGGGCAAACTCTTTAAAATGCTTTTGAATGAAGCTGTGTTTAAAGAAGGTATGATTTGGGACCTTTCAATGCTTTCATTTTCTTAATAAAGAATTTTAAGAGACTAACTTAATGCATGTTCTCATTTTTAAAAGGCAGACTTTATGACCATCCTTCATTTCCAAGTCTGTGTGTAGTGGCAAGAGTGTGCTCATGCTACTACGGGCTTTGAGGATAAACTGCTAGAACATGCAACAATACGGATGACTCTCAAAACATTGTTCTGGCTGAATCATCTTATTCAAGAGACTCAAGGACAGACTTATGACTGCTGTATATAAGTAGGGATCAAGCAATCACTGCACAAGGGAGGCAGACGGTGGGCTGTCCAGATTGAGAGCGCAATGTACACACTGATGAAATCGGTCAATATCTTGATAGAGATGTGAGCTATCATATGTGTCCATTGATTTGTCAGGGCTAATTGAGATGTAACTCTTTAAATGTATGCTTCTAAATTACATTCAATTTAATGCAAATTAAATTCTAATATCACGGAAAATTTTTAAGTTAATTTCCAAGAAGGAAATTACTAAATGACCAATAAGTTAGAGTTCTAAAAGTTACAAATCGAGTGCTTTGCCCCAAGTCATGATTTATTTATTTAGTTGTTAGTTAGTTAGTTAGTTAGTTAGTTAGTTAGTTATTTTTGGAGACCCAAGCACATCCAGTGTAGAAGGACATGAGGTCCCTGTGCTCACAGATAAACACTAGAGAAACCGGGGTTGTTAAATACACATAGGCTTTTATCTTCAGTGGAAGAAATTGACGCCTGGTCACCTGGAAGGCTGGAGTGATTGTTTTTAATAACGTAGTGATTTTTGCTGTTCCATGGAGCCAGAGCCTAGAGTCCTGGGCATTGTTTCTCACTCAATAGCACCATCCTTGTGCTCATCACAAAGCCTTCCTTCCTAGGCCCTTATCCTGAGAACTGCTTCTCAGTCAGTAGAAGGATTCTGTGGCAAAGGTCACAGGTGTTTTGCTAAGGAGATGTGTCTTGCAAAGGAATTTCAAAGTAGCCATATCTAAAGCTTTGTTGTAATCATTGTTACAGGGGAAGCTTTTCCAAAGTTTTACTGTGTTTAAAAGAAAAAAAAACTGCTTAACATCAGACTCCAGAAGTTTGAAGCAGCCTAAGTCATGCTGAACCAGGTTTCCTTCTTACCTCACTCAGATCCTGTCCCTACCTGCTGTGATAATTGCAGGGACCCCCACAACCTAGCAATGGATAAGGCCCAGCTTAGTGTCCCTGGGATCCTAAGTAATCTGGTGTCCATCAGAGAGGAGGGCAATGGCTGAGGGAAGTTTGCACAGCCTACAGATGAGAGTGCAGACATGTGAGAAATAGGGTTTTCAGGTTGGAGTGAAACCTCGGTGGGGTAAAGTGCTTGCTGTACAGAGTTCAGTCCCTAATGCCCACACAAAGTTAGCCAGAATGGCTAGTACTAGGTGGAGAAGCAGTATCCCTGGGGCTTGTTGGCCAGTCAGTCAAGCCAAGTCATGGAGCCCCGGGAACAGTGAAAGACACTGTCTCAAAAATTAAGATGGAGTGTTTAAGAAAGATACCTGATACCAGTCCTTGACTTCTACATTCAAGTGCACACAACTGTGCAGGCATCCCTGAACACATGAACACACACACACACACACACACACACAGAGAGAGAGAGAGAGAGAGAGAGAGAGAGAGAGAGAGAGAGAGAGAGAGAGATTTTCAGAGAAGACCACTAACAAGCAAACCACTGGTTTCCTCTGAGAGACACTCATAGAGTGTCAGGTCTCAGACACTGAAGAAAGTGGCCAAGCTAAGACTTGGCTTTCCAAGCGGAACATGGCAAAGAGCTCAGGGGCAGAGGACATAAAGATTCGAGTAAACAGAGTCCTAGTGAGAGTCCAGTTTCTCAATCTGAGTCTCAAGTTCACTACTTAGACAAGGAATGAAACCGGCCAGCACTCCAGGTCTCCTGTCAAAACTGTCCCAGACTCAGAGGAGACACTCGTGTCCCCTTGGTACATATCTTCCAGGCTTCATAGGAAAAGCTTTAAGACTGCTCATCCCAGAAGAAGCCAGTTGTCCCAGAAATAAACAAACTGAAAGCCACTAGCTCTTCTGAGAGTTATGTCACTAAATAGCTCCATTTCCAAGATAGTAATGGCACCTATTACCATGTTAGCAATAAAATCAGTGTGCTATCAATCAGGTTGGTGGCAGGAGAGTGTAAAAAGTTTGGGGAAAACAAGACCAATTATGAATTCTGAGTCGGCAAACCTGACAGGTCATTCCATAGATGGGGATCATAGATAATCAACACCTTCTTGTACTATGTGCCCTTTCCCAGACTGGAGTGACGCCATCCTGACAGAATCAGTCACGTGTCTCCAACAATGCTGCTGAGCGCGACCTTCCTCAGGTGCCCTCTACCTAGCAAGTATTCATCCTCAGCAAAATAGTTATTTCACAACTGAATTCTCAGAGATGCTATGCCCAATGCTTTTCTTTGGGAAACCATATTTCACAGTAGTAAATTAAAGGCAATGATAAACCCTGAGGTTAAAAAAAAAGCTTATTTAAGACTCTCTCAACTTTTCAATGTCTTTTAATTTTTAATTAATATCTTCATAGTTTTAAATTAATATCTATCATATTTTACTAAGATGGGGTCACAGGGCCTGTGAATTGCCATAGTTGTGATGATTCTCTGAATTATGAGTTTAAATGCTAATAGTTCCAAAAATAAATAAACTTTGTGACCTTTCAATTATAAGAGGAGGATTCTGCACTCACATTTTAAAGCAGGTTAGGCTTACGGGGCGGAGGTAAAGCAATAAACAGAGAATTCTGGGGACTCTACTTCTCCCCATACTTTCTCCTGTCACTAATTTTTGTATGTATATTAGAATTGATGAGCCAGTGGTAGTAACACATCATTATCAGAATCCATTCTTTGCACTGAGCAGTACTATGGGTTCTGAAAAATATATAGTATTGTGGTGTACTCATTTTTAATTTTTGTCCGAAAGAGCTCGTTTTACATTCTGACAATGGTGTTCACATCAAGTGAAAGCAGACAGAATTAGTCTCCTGGAAGTTCTTCCTACTAAAAAAGCACCGATGTTAGAATTCAATAGCAGAAAATGTGCCTTGAGCCGATTTTTATTAAGTTTATAGAAGCATTAATTTTTTTTCTTTTTTAGTTGTGGCTCACAGAACCAAGAAAATTATGTCTGTTTGTGGTTAAACATACTTTGGTTCTGAATGCAGAGTCTCACATTCACAACAAAGGCAGGCATCCATCAGTTTCCAGCATCATGGTAGCCTTTTATTAAGTACAGATTTAGTTCACAGCAGACAATGGTGGGAAAACCTATTTCAAAATAATATCAAAGAAGCTTACGCCTCTTCAGGTAACATCAGCTTGAAAATCTAATTTTAAATTTGTTTGTCATTTGAACAACAATGCTAATAGAAAATTGCCTCGCCTTAGATCCCAGCAGACACTGGATTGTGAGATAAAGGAGCTATTATTCTTGACAGACGTCCTTGGATTCATCCACGTCCATCCACGCTCAGCGGCCAGGCTTCCTAGCCCAGCTTTGCTGCAGAGCCCCGGAAGCATGACAGCAGCATGAAGATACCACGGATTACTTTGAGTTCTGTCTAGAAGTGCAATTTCTTACTGTTCTGTAACAGCTCCTATCTGCATTAAACAGCTATTCTCACCTCTGTTTGACTTGCCATTACAGAGCTCTAAAGGCAAGCTTGCTAAGGCAGGTCAAGAAGAAAAAAAAAAAGAATCAAAAGCTATGCAACCAATCTTACTAAGTGAAATTTCCCAAGTGTAGAGCCTATTTTAACAATCATGGTGAAAAATTTTGTAATCACTTGAGTGATAAACAATAACAAAAATAAGAATAGCTCCTGGTGACAGCATCAGAAAGAATAAAAGCCTTGAAGTGTTTAATCTGATGTCCTTAAACCAAATACTTTCCATGCAGCATTAGCTAGCATACACAGCTCATGCCAAGTCTCAATTCCAAAGGATTTTCCAAATCAATAGCATCAAGAAAATCTGTCAAGCGCCTACACATTTGTTACAATACTGTGTGCAAGAGAGAGATAAGAAAATATAAATGTGATCTGTCAGATTATGAAGATGGAGCAATGACAATATTTAAAACAGTATACATATTTCTCATCTCCATACAAGATTTCTAAAAGATTTTAGCTTTGAAGGCTTTTCAAAGCAATGGCAAGTACACGAGTGGTAAAGGGGCATGGGATTTGTCACCTGACCCTGTTCAGACCACAGCTACACTCTTCCCTGTCTGGGTGGCCTAAGCAGGTCACATGACCTCTCCATTTCTCAAATCAGCCAGTGAAGGCAATGATATTTGCTTCACAGTGATATTTACGTCGTGGGCAAGGGATTAGAAAACGTAACTGACTGTGCTGAGCACAGTCCTGGCAAGCGGTAACTGTGTGAGTCACAGAGGGATGCGACCCTCACGGGATTCTGCTTTCCTGTTTTGACCGAGTTATCCCTGAGCATCACCCATGGGCCCAGGAGCACTTCCTTTCTGGGGCTTGTAGGTCAAAAACTACAAACACAAAAGAAGGAGTACTTGATCACATGCCTGTCTGGGTCGAAAAGACTCCATAGAATCAATAACCTGAAGAAGTGTGAGTCTCCCTGGCAGTCTTCGCTTGAGAGAGTTTTCAAGACACTGTCTTTCACAATAGCTAGGAAATGGAAGCAATTTAGGTGTCCATCAAAAGATAAATAGATAAGAAAAACATGGTACATACATACTGCTCAGCTGTAGAGAAAAGTAAAATCACGAACTTTAGAGTTGGTTGGGTGGAGCCAGGAGAAAGAGCTAGTATCTATTCTTATATTATGTAATATATTAATATAATGTATTATAATATATGGCTATACAGAAGTCTATTATTAATTTTGCAATTTAATTAGAAAATATACTGGAGGGATAGCAGAATACATGTACTGTAAATGAAGAAGGAGACTGGGGCTTAAAGGATTAAGAAGGAGCAGGGCTAGGGGAAGAGACAGAGGAGCAGGTAGGTAGTAGGTAGGCAAAGTAGGGGTATATAAATAGTAAATCTACCAGTTGATAAGCTAATTTCCAAATACAGCCTTTTAAAAATGAGTTCAGAGATGCCTGCATGAGTGGACAATGGTTTCCAAAAAAGCATTACATTATTAAATGGAAAATGCTGCACAAGGCACGTCACACACCTGATGGGTTTTTGTGCAGGGAAGCCCCAGAGGTCTCCAGCCCTACCCAAGCCATTGCCACTGTCTTGTCATGCCCCCTCCATGACAACACATATGTTTACACTATAAATGAAAATGCAAGCCAAAGAGAACAAAATCCACTGCCATCTTCAGCAAAGGCTTCATGAGTTATCTGATAAATGTTACCCAACAACTATAAAGGTTGTAATCTCCTTACCATTTATCAATAGAGCCGCATGCATCAATGTTATCATGATAATTATTACTATAGCTACTCTACTGAAAGCATTCTCTATACCACTAGGCTAGGTTGTCAGCTATCATCTCTAACTTTACAGCATCATTATCTCGGTGATATGTATTGATCTAGCATCTAAGCCAGAGACGACAGTCAACACATCTTTATACACATCTTTATAGATAAGAAAACTAAGTGAGAGTTAGTGCCATTTGTTCACAAGCACAGATGAGCACCGGCTGAGGAAGGACCTGGTCTTCACATCACACTGAAGTTCCTGTATCTGGAGGAGTTAAGGAAAATGCTAACGAATTTGAGCTGTGAATATCATACATCTTTGCACACGCTTAGACTGAGGACACTGGATCACTGGATCACTGCCCCGTTATTATTGTTGAACTGATAGAGAAGGAATGACCCCATGAGATGAGGCAGAGGACCATTGGGTAGGGAAAGCAGAAGCAGTCTTTCTACGGCAGAATGCAGCTTGTCAAAATATGGCCTTGCTGTGAAGTGCTGAGAAACACCAGCTAATGGGGCACCTGGTGTGTGCTGCAAGATAAGATTGCACTTTTGTAAGCAAAGGTTTTAGGCCAACTCTGCACTTAAGATTAAAAAATATCAGTCTGAGATAGCTGTTTTCTAAACTGAAAATCTACTGCACTTATGCAACGTATAAAAGAATTGGGAACTTGGGGGTGGGGTGGGGTGGGTTGGGGGCAAGGGGAGATGGGGAGAGAAAAGCATGAAGGGGAGGCTAGGGAGAGCTTGGGGAAATGAGATGCTTGGGATATAGGAAGGGTGGATATGGGAGCAGGGAAGTATATATCCTAATTCAGGGAGCCATCTTAGGATTATTAAGAGACTTGACTCTAGAGGGGTTCCCAGGTATCCAGGAAGATGCCCCCAGCTAGTTCCGTGTGCAGCTGAGGAGAGGGAGTCAGAAAATGCCAGATCCTATAGCCATACTGATGATTATCTTGCATATCACCATAAAACCTTCATCTGGCGATGGATGGAGATAGAGACAGAGCCCCACATTGGTGCACCGGACTGAGCTCCCAAGGTCCAAATGAGGAGCAGAAGGAGGGAAAACGTGAGCAAGGAAGTCTGGACTGCGAGGAGTGCTCCCATCCACTGAGATGGTGGGGCTGATATATTCAGAGCTTACCAAGCCCAGCTAGACTGGGACTGAAAAAGCATGGGATAAATCCAGACTCCCTGAACATGGCGGACAATGAGGGCTGCTGAGAAGCCAAGGACAATGACACTGGATTTGATCCTACTACACATACTGGCTTTGGGGCGGGGGGAGGCTGGCCTATTTGGATGCTCACCTTCCTGGACCTGGATGGAGGGGGGAAGAACTTGGACTTCCCAAAGGGCAGGGAACCCTACTGCTCTCTGGACAGGAGAGGGAGGGGTAGTAGAGAGGGGAGGGGGTAAGTGGGAGGCGGGGAGGAGGCAGAAATTTTTAATAAAAATTAAAAAAATAAATTGTAGTTTTAAAAATTAAAAAAGTAAAATAAAATAAAAGACATTGGCAGCTTTAATTTTAAACAGCTGCATATTTTCATTGGGGATATGGTCTTTGGTAATAAAAGTCAAGAATGTTACTAATGCAAATGCACACACACAATCACACAACCATAAATTCATTCAAACAACAAATATTCGCTAGATATCTACCGTGCATAGCAAAGAAAAAAACAGCTTGCTTCAACTCTTTCCAGGAGCTCAATGATTGTTATAATGGCTGTAGATGACCATCAAGCAAGATCTTTTTAATTACTATATCAGCAATGGTGATGGAGCAAGGGAAGTCAAAAGATCAATTATTTCTGACTAAAGTCATTAGGAAATATTAGGAATATATACACACACATGTATATATATACACACAACATGACCAGTAATATGTTGAGTGGGCAATTTCTAGTAATACACAGAGAGAGTCCTCTTGGGATGATGAAGAGGCCCATGACCAAAGACTGATGACTGTAAGAGTTAGCCAGTAAGAAGCTAGAGCTAATGGGCCAAGCAGTGTTTTAAATAATAGAGTTTCTGTGTGATTATTTTGATTCTGAGCAGCTGGGAATCACTACATATAACATGAGCAGGGAGATGGACAAGTCACTCACTACATAACTGACACCAAGAAACTGACCTGGAATAGACAAGGCCAAAATGGGCTTCAACTGCCAAAGTACCCAGAAATGAAGTGAAAACAGAGTCATATCTGATAAATATGGCGGTGGAATGGTGAGCACCCTTTCAGTCCACACAGTAAGTGCCTCCCAGCCTTGCTAGGAACCTCCCAGATTTGGGAGGAATAACGAGGAATTTGCCATCATCCTAATGAAGTTGGTGCATATCTACAATTTAACTCTCCCAGTTTCACAATAATATATCAGTAAATAATTCCCAACTAGGTAATAAGCATGTGCTATGGTTTTTAACATTTCATCTATTCTAAATCTTATTAACTGTAATTCACACTTGGTTTGTAGAGGAAATGAGATCTACAAACCCAAGCTCTAGTAACTTTTTAATATACTTGCTTCAAAATAAGGAAAGTTGTTCCATTTTTCCTCCTCAATGGAAAGTCTTGGAACTTATCTTTGGATCTACCCACATACTGTTAAGTAATGTATTTATCTTTTCTTCTGAGACCCTGAGGTAGAGCCAAATATAGTTCAGAAAGCCATTACCTCGAATAAGTGAACAACATACTGATGTTTATAGATAGAAAGTAATGCTTAAGGCTAAGCAGACACTTGGAGCCCATAAAAAGTATCCTAAAATCTGAAGCCTCCACTTTACCATATTTTTTGGCTGGATTTTTTAATTTTATTTATTTTTCTATTTTCTATTTTACATACCAACCACAGTTTCCCCTCCCTCTTCTCCTTCCATTCCCCTCCACCTCCCTTCTCCCCCCTCCACACACACATACCCACTTCTCCACCATCTCCATTCTGAAGGGGTAAGGCCTCCCATGGGAGTCAACAAAGGATAGCATACCATTGAAGCTGGATCAAGCTCCTCCCCCTTTCATCAAGACTGGGCAAGGCATCCCACCATAGAGAATAGGTTCCAAAGAGCCAGCTCATGCATCAGGGACAAGTCCTGGCCCTACTGCTAGGTACCCCACAAAAGATCAAGTTTCACAACTGTCACCCACATGCAGAGGGCCTAAGTTGGTTCCATGCCAACTCGCTAGTGTTGGTCCAGAGTCTGTGAGCTCTCACAAGTTCAGGTCAGCTGTCTCTTTGGGTTTCCCCATCATGACCTTGACCTCCCTTGCTCATACAATCCCTCCTCCCTCTCTTCAACTGGACTCCAGGAGCTCAGTCCAGTGCTTAGATGTGGACCACTGCATCTGCTTCCATCAGTTACTTTATGAAGGCTCTGTGATGACAATTAGGGTAGTCATCAAATCTGAGTACAGGGGAAAGTCAAATCAGGCACCCTCTCCACTATTGCAGGGAGTCTTGGCTTGGGTGATCTTTGTGGGTTCCTAGGAGTTTCCCTGACACCAGGTTTCTCCCTAACCCCACAACGGACCCCTCTGTAAAATATCTCATTGATTACTCTCTCCCTCCTTCCCACCCGTAACTTGACCATTCTCATCCCTCACGTTCCCATCTACTATTCTTTTTCCTCTGCCCCTCACCCACAGTTTACCCAGGACATCTCTGTTTCCTCTTCCAGGGAGTTGCATGAGTCCCTCTTATGGTCCTCCTTGTTAACTTGCTTCTCTGGGGCTGAGAATTGTAACCTAGTTGTCCTTTGCTTTACATCTACTATCCACTTAAGAGTGAGTACATACCATGTTTGTCTTTCTGTGTCTGGATTACCTCACTCAGGAAGATTTTTTCTAGTTCCATTCATTTGCCTACAAATTTCATGAGGTCATTTTTTTCCCACTGAGTAATACTCCATTGTGTATATGTACCACTTTTTCTTTATCCATTCTTTGGTTGAGGGATATCTAGGTTGTTACCAGGTTCTGGCTATTATGAATAATACTATTATAAGCATAGTTGAGCAAGTGCCCTTGTGGTATGGTTGAATATCATTTGGATATATGCTCAAGAGTAGTATTACTGGGTCTTGAGGTAGATTGATTCTCAATTTTCTGAGAAACAGCCATACTAATTTCCAAAGTAGCTATATGTTACATGAGGGCCCACTTGTTTGTCCCAGCTGCCTGGCTAGCTTAGCCCTGAAATAACCACACAGAAATTGTATTCATTAAAACACTGCTTGGCCCATTAGCTCTAACTTTTTATTGGCTAACTCCTACATCTTTATTTAGCCCATTTCTGTCAATCTGTCTATCACCACGTGACAGTGGATTTCCAGGAAAGATTTGGCATGTCTGACTCTTGTGGCTCCATGGTGTCTCTCTTCTACTTTCTTTCTTCCTCCCAGCATTCAGTTATGTTGTCCCTGCCTACCTAAGTTCTGCCCGATCAACTAGGCCAAGGCAGTTTCTTTATTTTTCTTTATTCATTAACCAATGAAAGCAACACACAAACAGAAGGGACTACTACACCAGCTATGTAGTGACGAGGCTGTGGGCCGGCTTCCCGCCACCCAGCTTCCAGCCACCGGCTATCTTTACCCGAAATAATTACACAGAAACTGTATTCTTTTAAACACTGCCTGGCCCATTATTTCTAGCCTCTTATTGTCTAATTCTCACATCTTGCTTTAACCATTTCTAATAATTTGTGTAGCACCATGAGTGGTGTCTTACCAGGAAAGATTCAGCATGTCTGACCTGGTGGCTGGCTTCATGGCAACTGGTTCAGAGAGCAGAGGCAGGGCAATTGTCTGAGCCATCTACCTCACTTCCTTCTTCCTGTTCTGTCTACTCCACCCACCTATGTTCTAACCTATAAGGCCAAGCAGTTTCTTTATTAATTAACCAATGAAATCATCTGATACATAGAAGACACACCTACATCACAGCTATACAACTTTCTACTCCCCCCAGCAATGGAAGAGTGTTCCCCTTACTCCACATCCTCTTCAACAGAGGTTGTCATTAGCATTTTTTATTTTAACCATTCTGACAGGTATAAAATGCAATCTCAGAGTCATTTGGATTTGCACTTCCCTAATAGCTAAAGATGTTAAGCAAATCTTTAACTATATCTCTGCCATTTGAGATTCTTCTGTTGAGAATTCTGTTTGGATCTATATCCCATTTTTAATGGGATTATTTGGTATTTTGATGTCTAGTTTCTTGAGTTCTTTATTTGTTTTGAAGATCAGCCCTCTGTCAGACATGGGATTAGAAGAGATCTTTTCCCATTCTGTAGGCTGCCATTTTGTCTTATTGACAGATTTCTTTGCATTACAGAAGCTTTTCAGTTTCAGGACGTCCCATTTATTAATTGTTTCTCTCAGTGTCTGTGCTGCTGATGTTATATTTAGGAAGCGGTCTCCTGTGCCAGTGCATTCAAGGCTACTTCCCACTTTCTCTTCTATCAGCTTCAGTGTGGCTGGATTTATGTCGAGGTCTTTGATACACTTAAACTTAAGTTTTGTGCATGGGGATAGATACATATCTATTTGCATTCGTCTACATGTTGCCATCCAGTTAAGCTAGCATTATTTGTTGAAGATAGTTTTTCCCCACCATATATTTTTGCCTTCTTTGTCAAAAATCAGATGTTCATAGGTGTGTGAATTTATGTTAGGGTATTCAGTTTGATTGCATTGAGCCATGTGCCTGTTTTTATGACAATACCAAGCTTTTTTATTACTATTGCTCTATATAAGAGCTTTAGGTCAGGTGGCACCTCCAGAAATTCCTTTATTGTACAGCATTGTTTTAGCTATCCTGAGTTTTTTGTTTTTTCATATGAGGTTGAACATTGTTCTTTCAAGGTCTATGAAGAATTGTGTTGGGGTTGTGATGGGGATTGCATTGAATCTGGAGATTGCTTTGATAAGATTGAGCTATTTACTATTTTGAAAATCTCGCCGTGGCCCTCCTGATCCTCAGAAGGCTTCTATGCCATCCACCCTCATGGTCAGTCACTGAGAGATGGGATAGAGTTATAAAGCAATGTCAGGGTAAGTTTGGAGGGCAAATTCTTGAAAGCAAGACGCTTTTCTCTTTATGCTTGTAACCACCATACATACAAGAATCCGTGTATTCACTGAATGAATAATGACCAGATCAGCAGCTCACTCAACAGTCTATTATTCCCCCTTGTCTATTCTACCCAGGGCAACCACCATGACAAACTCTAACCTAGCATGAGTCTTCTTCCCTTCATGTGGACTATCCTGAAGTTAAAAAGGGGTCAAAGCAGGATGTGCAAAACTCTGGATTTTCTTATCCTGAGAGGAGAGAGAGGCAGGAGTTTGGCTGTTCCTCCACCTTGCCCAGGCAGTGCCCAGCCGTTAGGTGTGGAGTATCCAGACATGTATAGCAACACAGGTGTTCAAGGAGAAACTGGTTGCTGCTTATCTGACCTCTGAAACATCCCAAGCTGGACTTCCTATATGTCCTTGTAAGGCTCTTTTCTTGGAGCATGCAAATGAGGTACCCTCAGTGTTCTTGCCACCACCGCATGAACTCCACTGGCCATTCTTCCTAGGATGTAAATATTCCTTGCCCCTCCAAATAAGCAAATTGCCCACTGACACAGACTCCCAGGTGTCTTTCTTTGATCATCATACTCGCCACCCCACCATACCCTGACAAAGTGGGGCTCTAGCCGATACCTTCACAATTTCCATCATGATGGAAATAAAATACATATCCTTTTTATTGCAAAGCCTGCTGGTCTACTATCGTTACCCAAGCTCCCTCTCCGGCCCTGCCTCTACCTTTCTTTCCTTCCCAGTCCCCTTTGTTTTGTCTCAGCATAAGCTGTTCTTGTCTCCAACTCTGATTCTTGCTATATTCCTAATTTGTCGCTTACACTGTTCCAAATTCAGAAAAGTTTTGAACCTTTGGAACAAGAGAGCTTTCTGGTGGATCTCTCATATCCAGAAGCCTGTGTCACCTCTCTCCCTCCCTCTGTCTCTCTTTACAGTAGCCTATTAGTTATGGTTCTGCTGCTGGAATAAAACACCATGACCAATCTGCTTAGAAGAGAAAGGCTTCATTTTGGCTCACAGTTTCGGAGTAGAGCATGCACTGCTATTAACCTCTGAGCTGCCTCACTGCCCCACCCTCTGTAACTGAATCAGAGGTCTCTAATATGAGCTAGCAAGAGAATCATTTTTTTTTTGTCTTGACTTTCAGGAGTTGCTGCCCAAGAGTTTTTCGATGAGGAAACTAAATCTAAGATTTAAACTCACACAATGAATATGATAAACTTCTTAGAAGTGTGAATTGAGGCACAATCCTTAAATACAAAAATGAAGAGTTTGCAGTTTCCAAACCTCTACTCATGCATAATCTCAGTGAACATGATAGCAAACTGTTTATCTTTAAGAGACATTTGTTGACTATGGGGATTAATGTTAAAGACTGATTGTACAAATTCGTAGTTTTGGGGTAACAGAGGCATTAGTGCATTCAAGTCCAATTTTAATGACTTAAATCTTGGTTAACTACTAATTACATCTCAGACCACTGAATTGTCTGTGGCTCTTAGAGAGGTTGCCCGGGTGTAGTGATGAGACGAGCAGGCCTGCTTTTCATCCTGCCCATCCCACATGGCTAGCTTTATACCCAAAATAACAACACACAAATTGTATTCATTTAAACACTGCCTGGCTCATTAGTTTTAGCCTCTTATTGGCTAATTCTCACATCTTGCTTTAACCCGTATTTACTAATCTGTGTAGCACCATGAGGTAGTGTCCTACCGGGAAGGATCTTAGCCTGCGTCCATATCGGAGAGGAGAGCTATGGCGTCTGCCTGCAGAGTCTACCCGACTCAGCTTTCTTTCTCCCACAATTCTGTTCTGTCTACTCCGCCTACCTAATTTTCTGTCCTATTAAAGGGCCAAGGCAGTTTCTTTATTAACCAATGAAAGTAACACATAGACAGATGACCTTCCTCCATCACCCGGGGCTACTGTAAGCATCTGGGTTGACTGTACAGCATAGTATGTCACCAGCTGAGAGAACTGTCTAAAACAGTTCAATCAGGTAGGAGGACAGAGACGGTCTCTGTGGATGTAGCCAATAGAATGAGAACCAGGAATATGGATAGAGACAGTTTGGAACAAGTGTCTGTAAGGAATTTCTGGAGCATTCACTGGTTTGACTTAAGAGAGCTCAGTGCGTCCCTATGCTTTCACCCTGTGGTTGAGGAGCCTGGGGTGAGGGAAGGAACCTCTCAAATAGTTCAGCTGGATGTTGGGATGGCTGCCTGCTGGGTAGTCTAGTGCAGGAAGGGTGACATTTGCACTCAGGAGTGAAACCAACCACATTGTACTGAAATAAAGAGAGACCCACCTCAGGCTGGTGAGGTGTGACTGAGCAAGCAGGTAAAAACGTTTGCTGCCAAGCACTCCTGTGTGTGTGTGTGTGTGTGTGTGTGTGTGTGTGTGTGAGTGCTTGTGCTGAGCCACCTCCAGCACTGCATATCAAATTACTAAAAAGGAAGATCTGAAATAAATTCTTAGTGCTGGAAAGGTATATGAGGCAGTGAATTTATTATTTTTTTTTATTTTTTTGTGTGAATTTGTTATTAACATGGTTTGGTTATATTGTAACATATATCAAAACCCCACTGTATCCCTTGAATATATGTCATCTTTCCCTTAAAAATAATTTTAAGAAATTAAGAAACACACACAAAAGTATCCAAAATAGTTTAAATATAACCAAATAATAATAAAACTACAAAAGAAGGATAGATGTCAGCTTGTCATAGTGGCACAAGTCTGAAATCCTACCATTTGGAAGACTGAGGCAGGAGGATCCTGAATTTTAGGATAGCCTAAACTACATGCAAAATCTGGAGGCTAGATTGTGAGGGTAAACTTATAAAGCTCTTGTCAATGGAGGCTGTGCTTTTGTTTCCTGGCCAGTGTTATTAATTACAACATTGTTTGACCAATAGCTCAGGCATATTGCTAGTTAACTCATATCTTAAATTAACTCATTTCTATTAATCTGTATATTACCACAAATCTGTGGCTCACCAGTGAGTTTCTGGCATCCTTCTCAGCAACTACATGGCATCTTCTTTTTTTTATGGAAAACATTTTATTGAGCACAGGAAATGAAGAGAAAAAAATCCCCAGCCCATCTTTGTGATATTTTGTAACACCTTTATCTTTTATACTTCAAATAGTCCCTCCAATTTTTATTAAATCATTAAACTTTGGAAAGTTTCAACCATGAAAACATACTCAGTGTTTTCAATTCTGTGTATGTACATGTATGCATGTGATTGATTACATGTGTGAGTATATGACAGTGTGTGTGTGTGCATGTGTGTGTGTGTGTGTGTGTGTGTGTGTATCTGCATTTGGTGACCTAGAGCTAATATCATGGGTCTTCCTCTGTGGAACCTCTCTTCTCTTCAGTGTTGGAGGTAGGGTCCCTCTGAAGGCAGAACTTGTTTATTCTGGCTAATCTAGATAGCCAGCTTACCAAGGAGATCACCTTTCTCTGCACCCCAAGTGATGGGGTTACAATTGGATGTCATACTTGTCATAGTCTTGGGGAATCTGAACTATGTCCCTGAGCTTGGCATGCAATGAGTCATCACCTTTACATGGCATCTTCTTTAATCCATTCACTTTCCAACTCGGTCTCTGCTTGGACTTTCACCTTGCTATATTCTGCCCTGCCATAGGCCAAAGCAGCTTCTTTATTAACCAATGGTAATAAAACATGTTCACAGCATGCAGAGAGTCATCCCACACCAAGTTCATAGATACACTATCGTCATCATGTTAGAGAATCCTTCTACATATAAAAATAAATAAGAGCCAGACCCAATCTCAGCATGTAGAGGAGATGCAGGATTGGAGCCCCACTCTGACCAAGGAGCTATTGAAACCAATAGCTGCTAGGAGAAGAGTCATGTTTCTTTAAGTGTGGCTCCTGATAGGTCAGCTGTGCTCCAGTGGGGATAAGTGTGGCTCCTGGTAGGTCAGCCATGCTCCAGTGGGGAGACATATCAAAAAGTGGTAGCACAAGTTGGACTTGGTGGATGGGAACAAAAGAGGATGTGAAGTTGGGTGGGTAGGAGAGTGGGGAGATCCATCTGCTAAGAGGGTAAATATGATTAAAATATACCGAACAAAATATTGTACAAAACTCTCAGAGAACTCATAAAACATTTTAAATAACCATAATCCATTATCTGCCTTGTAATTTACCTCAAATAGTTCTGAAAAATAAAGACATAAATTTTTTTCACAGACACAATATATATGTTTAACTTAAATAAAACATGCCATGAGTAGCATAAGGCCTGAATATTACTCATTTTATTAATATATTTATATATCATAGCTATGACTAAGAATATTAAAAATATATGATAGTAGTAAGTTTCTGCATGCAATTCTTGAACAACTGACAGACATTAGCACTGAACTATGGTAAATATAAAAATGGTGGCAAGGAGACCCCAGCAAAGTTCTCAGAACCAATTCAGTTCTATGCTCACAACCTACCAGGTGAGTCTCAGTTGCTTGCACTCTATGAGAACTCAGAAGAGTGTGAAACAGTATCTGTGACTTGTCACCGGAAGTCCTCATCATTGGCTTGATGTCACATGTTTAACAGAGGTTACCTTATTCATGAGCCCTCAACTCAAGAATAGCAAAGGAAGCCGTGTTAAAAAGGATAATACACAAAGTATTTTTGTCACGTGACTTTAGTACAAGCAACCACATCTAGAATGGTAATAAATAATGAAAGATGTACCTTTGTTCTGGTTTGTTTCCTGGTGCTGTGATAAACACCACCAACAAAAAGCAACTGGATGGAGGAAAACGTTAATTGGGTTTACAGGTTACAACCCAACATCTGTGAGAGCCAAGGTGGGAACTCATGGAAGAAAGCTTCCTGGTTTGTTCTCTCTGATTTGCTCAGCTACCTTTCAGACACAGCCAGAGTTCACTGCCCATGGTGGACTGGGTCCTCCTACGTTCATTGAACCAATCTGTTCTAGGCAATTCATCAGTTAATGTTCCTTTTTTTTGGTGGTGCTGGGCTGTGTCAAGTTGTTTCCACAGGAAGCATATCTAGGAAATGTAGTCAACACAAGAACCCATTCAGGGCCAGCTCCAAAAATACTTAAGGCACAAAGTAAATGCACAATAAATACTTGTCAGATGAATAAATGAACAAACTAATGCTATTATACAGGCAAGAGGGTCTAAGAACTCTTTGCCTACCATGAAAGATTTTATGCCTGTGTTTGATGACAATTATACAGCTGTGTAGAAATATGGTTGGATCAAGAATATGATATAATGGCAATTCATTAGGGGGAGGGAACCCAGCAAGGCCAGTGTGCCCAGAGTCTTCTCAGTTGTAACACTCCTTCCCCGAACACTGGGTATGATCAGGAACCCTCTGGGGTGACAGGGCAGAGACAAAGGACAAAACCCAAAATATAGCACACAGCTAAATTTATTGCTTCTCTAAGGGAAGCTGTGCTGCCAGGGTGCAAGCTCTCCGAGCAGAACGGACTCTTGAAGTGGCATAAGCCTTCTGCAAAGCACGAAGCTCAATGACCAGCAGATTTGCTGCAGTGGGAGGACTTGACATTGCTGGGCAGCCATGCATAATCACAGTAAGAATTTGTTCTTTCAAGAACACTTTGATTGGAGTGAGTCTCGGTGACTTTCATAATGAAAAACTGTCACCAATGGATTAGCTTTGAGGATATACAGCCACCGAAGAGAGCTTTCACTGTTGAATTTCTTTTGGGGGTCATATTTTTCCTTAGCTATAAAAATGGCATTAATTGGTTAAACTAGTCTAATACAAGTCCCAATGGCTTATTGTTCCCGCAACTAAAAACCTATTGGTTTTTAACTAAGAGTCTAGAAACTTATTCTCAAACCTCCTCTGATGGCTGGCATTGATTTCAACTTAAGAAAGTCATCTAAGAAACATACTGGACAGGTCTACAAGGAAGTTTCTAGACTGGGTTGATTGAGGATAGAAGTTCTACCCAAAGAAGGTCATTGTTATTCCATGGGCTCAGATCCCAGTCCAAATCCAAAACAGAAAAAGAGCGGATGTCAACTTATATCACACCACTTCCTGGAAGCAGACAAAAGTGACCGGTTGCCTCTGCTCCTGCCAGCACACCTTCCCCACCATCTTGGACTATCCCGCTTGAACTACAAGGCACAATGGACCTTCCCTCCCTGGTTTCATGTCAAGTATTTGGCTACAGCAATGAGAACAGTAACTAATATGCTTCCAATGGGTTTTCCCTCAGCCAAAGCTGTAGAAAAATTTCAAGGTCTTCATCCTATTGGTGTTGTTTCTCAAGACAAAGTTTTATTTGCAGAAATGCCATGGTCAGTTTCAAAGTAACTGTATTGGATAACTTTTTGCCTCTGTAACATAAGCTACTTATAAAGAAAAAAATGGACTCATCCATTTAGCTAGCAAACCTAGAGAGCAAGGCATTTTACATTGGTTGTGACAGGACATCATGGCCAATGACAGAAGATGGAATATCAGAAAGAGCAAGTCAATGGCTACATGTCACCAGGAAATGATGGGAGGGGGTATTCTCAGAGATTTCTTAATAACATCCTGGGAAAACTAAAGGGATCACACAGACTGGCTTCTGAGACCATTGTTTCAAATGATCTCAGTGGCTCAAGACCTCCCACTGGCCTCCAAGACGCGCACACCTACAGTGGCATCACCAAGTACAACCACCACCTACAGTAGGCACCATGGAGTACACCCACCACCTACAGTGGCACCACCGAGTACACCCACCTTCTACAGTGGCACCATTGAGTATACCCACCACCTACGGTAACACCATGGAGTACACCCACCTCCTAGAGTGGCACCACCAAGTAAGCCCACCACCTACGGTAGCACCATGGAGTACACCCACCTCCTAGAGTGGCATCACCGAGTACACCCACCTCCTAGAGTGGCACCACCATGTACACCCACCACCTACAGTAGCACTACCAAGTACACCCACCTCCTACAGTGGCACCACCGAGTACACCCACCTCCTACAGTGGAACCACCAAGTACACCCACCACCTACATTAGCACTACCAAGTACACCCACCTCCTACAGTGGCACCATAGAGTACACCCACCACCTACCATAGTACCGCCCAAAGAACCACACCTCCCACCCATGCGCTTCACTGGAACACCATCAGGCCATACTCAGAACACTGCAGTGGATTGAGATTTGTGTTCATTTAATGGATCGTGTTAGCAGGACCATGGCTGCATAGAAACACTTAAGACTTCTTACTAATTTGGGACATCAATCAGTGAAGAAAACCAAAAGTGTTAGAATGAGCTCTAGAAATGTAATTCAGTACTTCACATTTTAAACAAACAAAAAAAAAAAAAAGTTCCAAAACCTGAAGTTATCTTAGTCACATGGCCTTTTGCTTTAGTAGGGATTCTTTTTAGTAGGGATTTTATTGAGCTCTACATTTTTCTCTGCTCCCCTCCCTGCCTTTCCCCTCCCCTTTAAACCTTCTCCCTCAGTCTCCAAGCTCCCAGTTTACTCAGGAGATCTTGTCTTTTTCTACTTCCCATGTAGATTAGATCTATGTATGTCTCTCTTAGGGTTCTCATTGTTGTCTAAGTTCTGTGGGATTGTGATTTGTGGACTGGTTTTCTTTCCTTTATGTCTAAAAACCACTTGTGACTAAGTAGATATGATATTTGTCTTTCTGGGTCTAGGTTACCTCACTCAATATGATGTTTTCTAGATCCATCCATTTGCCTGAAAATTTCAAGATATTATTATTTTTTCTGCTGTGTAATACTTCATTGTATAAATGTACATTTTCCTTATCCATTCTTTGGTCAAGGGGCATTAAGTTGTATCCAGGTTCTGGCTATGACAAACAATGCTGCTATGAACATAGTTGAGCACATGTCTTTGTGATATGATTGAGCATCCTTTGGATATATACCCAAAAGTGGTATTGCTGGGTCTTGAGGAAGGTTGTTTCCTAATTTTCTGAGAAATTGCCATACTGATTACCAAAGTGGCTGTACCAATTTGCACTCCCACCAACAATGGAGGAGTGTTCCAAATCCCACAACCTCTCCAGCATAAGTTGTCATCAGTGTTTTTGATCTTGGCCATTCTTACAGGTATAAGATGGAATCTCAGAGTTGTTTTGATTTGCATTCCTCTGATGACTAAGGATGTTGAACATTTCTTTAAGTGTCTTTCAGCCATTTTAGTTGAGAATTTGTTGAAAGTTCTCTATTTAGGTCTGTACTCAATTTTTTATTGGATTATTTGTTCTTTTGATGACCAATTTCTTGAGTTCTTTGTATATTTTGGAGATCAGACCTCTGTCTGATGTGGGGTCGGTGAAGATCTTTTCCAATTCTAGAGGCTGCCCTTTTGTCTTGTTGACCATGTCCTTTACTTCACAGAAGCTTTTCAGTTTCAGGAGGTCCCATTTATTAATTATTTCTCTCAGTGTCTGTACTACTGGGGTTATATTTAGGAAGTGGTCTCCAGTTTCCTAAACTGTACCAATGTGTTCAAATGCACTTCCCACTTTCTCTTCTACGAAGTTCAGTGTGTTTTGCCCACATTCTTATGACCAGAGTATATCACATGACTGAGCCAGCTACCAAAGGGACAGAATAAAGTTTGGAGGGTGGAGTTTAGGGCGGACACCAGAGAAGGAGCCCTATACTGAAGAGTACGATCCAGAAGAGCAACAAATGATAAGGAACACAAATGCACTGTACACAGTGTCTAAAAGCCTGTGTCATCCTTGCCTTACAACTTAGACCAGGACGCATGGATGAAATTCTGAACAGCATACTTACCACACTTCTGGGAATCAAAGTCCACTGGATGTAAAAAGCCCAGACATAATTAATGAATGAAATTACTTCTCAAAAAGCACATAAATCAGCCCAGCTGTGCCTCCCGTGTGGCCATTCACTCTTTGTGCACATTTAGGTCCCAATGTTGGAGCCACTACCCAGCCCACACCTCCTCTCAGCCTCCGTCCTCTTTATCTCTGAGGGTGATTGTTGTTCTTGAAAAACTTAGTGGGTTTTTGCGAGGGTTAAGCATTCCATGCTCAACCTAAATTCATGATTTAATTCCAACCACTGATATGCCTGGTTGCAATAAGCATGTAGTGCACTTACAACATTTTTTTAACTCTGATAGCCTAAACTACTTTTTCATAGATATTCATTATGTTAATAAATCTAATACATTTACATGAGAAAATTGTCTTTTTATTAAGTGAACCTAAACTCCACATAGAAGATGCTCAGCTCTTAATCTTGAGTTTCTTAAAGTAGTAGATGATAATAATATAAGATTATAAAACAATCCTATTAAGCGATTATAAATGTTGGCTATTCAGCTTATGCCCTCTCTTCTGCAGATCATAGGAGTTTACATTCACTGCTATTCAAGTTTCTTTGCTATCTGACTTATTAACTTGTAAGACACTCCCTTCTAACACTTTAAAACTCCAAAGAATGCATTAGGAGTGGAGCGCACACGACAGGCCTTCACCTCTAGTCTTCAATGTAAACACACAGAGTGAGCCTGCTTTCATGCAGCTCTTCTGCTTCCTTTCAAGAAGAGCCTAAAACTCCTTCAGCAAGAGGCAGGTCCTTTCTTCTACAGCTGGGGCAGCAACAAAACCAGAAGCACAAAGAGCTGGTGCAGCTTCACTAAGATGACACGGGAGTGCTGAATGAGACATGTTCTCTGAGAGCAGACAGCGTAAGAGTCTTCCAAAAGAATGGGGTAAAAGAGAGAATTATACTTTGGGCATGATTCTGCCTAATTTATTACATGGCCTATGGGAAATTACTGAATACCCACCCTAGAGACCTCTGAAGATTTGTTTAGTGAAAGGAATTCTTCCTTTCTCCAAAGGTGAAACCTGTGTCCCATTGTTTATCCCCTTACTTGTATAAGATAGAGACAGTCCCTAAGGCCCCTTTTACTAGCACAGTATGAGCTCAGTGCAGTTCAGGGACTGCAACACAATGAAGTCATTAGCACTTCCGTCTTCACTTCCTCCTTCCCCAGCGGAGGACTGGCTCACACGTCATTGCACCTTCAGGAAAGGGTTGCAGGCTCCTGCGCTCAGTCTCCAATTACCCCTCCCCCTAGGCTTCAATTACAGCAAGAGAGGCAGGTGAAGTGGAAAAACAGAACAGAACCTTGCCTGATTGTTTAGACAGCAGTTACTCCCTGGGCTCAGTGTCTCTTTAAGGCTTGTCTCTTTCTTTCCTGGGCGATTGTGGGCTCTATGGAGCTTCTTTGACAGAGACAAGTGCATTGTTTTGGACTTACAACTCACCACCCTCCTCCTAAGACCTTAGCCAGCATGCATGATCCCCTCCACACAGACCCTCTCTATAGGAGTCCTGTTCCAGCAAGTTCCTGTAGTCTAAGAAGGACATTTGGACAGCGCTCTGTGGACTCTCTGCCCTCTGTCAGTATCTGGCCATGAATTCATTATCATCACCAGCTCTCTGAGTACAAGTCAACCACAGCAGGGTCCTGCAGATTCTCCGCCATCTCCCACAGCTTCCTCGTTCACACAGCTTCAGCTTCAGTGGACACTTCAAAGCTTTTCTAAGCGGTCGTATGGAAACCCCTTACCCTAGGCCAAAGTGGAGACAGCGTCTGCCCCAAGCCTCCTGAGAATGGGAGCCTAAAGACTAACTTTTCTCAAAAAAAAAAAAAAAAAAAAAAAAAAATTTTTAATTGTTCTCTAACCAACAGTGATTGTTCACACCTATAATTCCAGCACTTGGGAGTCTGAGCCAAGAGATTTTGTTCAACCTAGCTTAAGTTACATGATGAGACTGTTAAAGAAAAAGAGAATACTCACACCGGACTACATAAATTCTTTTATCTCTCTGCATTCCAACTCCTTTCAAGTCGCTCTAGAAACAAAAATACTGTGATGCGCTTTTTCTTCTACTCCTGAAACTCTGCATTGCTTCAGCCTCTCGTTCTCAGTGAGCAGAGTTTAGTACAGTAATTTTCAGGTATGCCCAACCAAACACATTGTTTTAATAACTTATTTTTACCACACTCCTCTGCTACCATGCAGTGAAATTCATAGATGGTCCAACCAACCTGCATTCGCAATTTTCAAAGAATCAACACACTGCTGTAACTACAAAATGAGAGAAAATGAACTTTATGAATATAGCAGCAGTATGCCCTTCTGTATTTAAATGCCCAGGCCTGACTCCATAGAGAAGAAAAAAAAGTTAGGTGTGTATCCTTATTGAAAATTATTGCACTTAGATTTAAAGAAAAGCAATATTCAATCCAATATCACCAACCAGTTTAAATGTTTCATATTTTAAAATAATGGATTAAGGACAGAGTGGCGGTTCTTGTCACATCAATGGCTATAAATACAGAACCATTCATCTGAATTGAGAGCATCCCATGGTCCACAGGGGATGATACCTTAAGTCATCTATTTGGAGATCTTGACCAACTCTTAGCAACTCCTACAAAACTACAAAAGTAGTCGGGGCACAGCGTGTGTCCTTTTCACATAGCTGTTACACTCAGCAAACAGCAGTGTCCCGGAACCACAGGGGCCACCTGCAGGCTATATGAAAGTCACGCAGAGCTCAGGGCAAGTTTCTAATGCAGGGGCTTTTATCAACAGGTGTAGCCTCTGGCTTCTTGATTCTACACATTCAGGGCCAGTTGAACACCAATCACTGTAACATCTACTAAAAACAGAGAGAGAGAGAGAGAGAGAGAGAGAGAGAGAGAGAGAGAGAGAGAGAGAGAGAGAGAGAGAGAGAGATACCTCAGAGATTATCCATTTGGTGAACGTCCCAGTCTCCTCCGAAGGGCGAAGTCCTCAGCTGTTACCTCACATAGCCTCAGCCAGAACTGGAACACATTACCCTGATGGGAGAGCCAAGGGAATAAGACCCTATGAAAACAACCAAAGGGAAAAACAAACGTCTTCCTCCAGGGTACAGTTTTTCTGTAGTTAGCCTGTCGTGAATAACCAATGCCTTCAGAGGCCTAAGGCGGGGTCAGGTTGCTCAGTAATATACTCTTAGACATTCTAGGTTTCCTAACTGAATTCCAAAAGGAAGAAGATGATACTAGGCTGAGAAAAAAAAAGGCACCTTAAAAAATGGAAATGCAAGGATGCCTTTGTGTTTCTTACAACATAAAGTGACCAAAGTCACTGTGTCCATGTGAATATCTGTGCTATTGATTTTCCAATACTGAAATTATCCAAATTTATGATTTCCAAATATAAGCTTTCATAAGGAAATGCCTAGGTGGGCCTCTAAAGTTAAAAACAGCTTTATAAACATAGATAACTCTTGTTAGCACATAAATTATATGCATATTTGTACACATATATTCATATGTATCCCTTTGTATATGTGCCTTATGCAATTGGTTTCCATTCAGAAGAAAACAAAGTACAAATAATGGCTGATTTAAGTGACATCCCATAAATGATGGCGGCCCCTTGACAGGGCAGCATGAGAAAAGAGGGCCTATGTGTTCTCTTAAACTCACCCCTTTTGCCATCAGCTTTTGTGAACCACCCTTCATAAGACTGTGCTGCAGACAGCAGGTAAATGCTGGGGCCTTCTGTACATCTGTGGCAGCAGAGAAGCACGGTTTAAAACTGTCCCCTGTGGAGCAGGCAACTTAGCAAAACTCCAGGGAAATCATCTTCTCTCCTCATCCCTTCTGGACTCAGTGACTCTAACAGTTCAGTTCTGTTACCTAGAGTACTGCGCACACAGCCCAGCAAAGCACATCCGTGCATGAGCACCCAAGGCTAGTTCTATGTGTGTTAAGACCCTTCTAGCTGCTCCCCACCCTACGCGGTCCAACATTTAGCAACTTCCAAAACACTCTCTGCCAGAAAATAAGACTTACATTCTTCTGCCTGTCTGGATGTCATCTCTGGCATCTTCCCAGGAGAAAAGAAATCTTGGAGCCTGGGCCCCACAACAACAAACAGGTTGCATTGTTTTGTCCTCCTGAGGTACCAGTGCATCATGTTTGAAAATGATAGAAAGATATTTAAGGAAGATCTCTTTTTTTTCTCTGTAAGTCAACCTATTATCCAATACAAAGACCTACATACAAATCAGCTGTGAAACTGAGGATGGCAGAGCTAGAGATTCATAATTTATATTCATTCCTACCTGTCTATTTAACAGCTTCTTCTTCAAGTGTGCTTAAGGTTAATGGCAATATTCTTGAATTTCTTAGTCGCCAATCACCAGACTGCAAGGCTCTATAAATATTGTCATAAATCACCATTCTTATCATAATAAAAAGTCCTGCTTAAAATATCATCCTTTAAAGGTAAGAGCAAATACAAGTGAAACCCATGAATATGACTTGATTTGCATCTTTAGTCATGCCATGCGTGTGTCTACATGTGACTTAGGTGAGGTTCCTACCACTGAAGAAGAACAGAATTATCTAAATGTGGCGCTCACCACTATTATATTCACTGCCTTATCAAGCCAAGCAGTGAGCAGGGAAAGAACAGAGGCCCAATGGCCAGGCATAGAGAGACAAGAAACAAGATGCTTCCTGGAGAAGTGAACACTATAGCCATTGACTGCTGTGGAACAATGGTCTGTACCCTGTCACTTGTATTTTAAATAAACACTGATTGGCCAGTAGCCAGGCACAAAGTATAGGCAGGGCAACCAGGCAGGAAGTAGAGGCGGGGCAATGAGAATTCTGGGAAGAGGGAAGTTTCAGTTTGCAGTTGTCACCCAGACAGAGAGGAAGCTAGACACAGAGCAAGCAAGATGTGACTGCCTCACCAAAAACGGTATCAAGCCAAGTGGCTAACACAGCAAGAATTGTGGGCTAATATAAGTTGTAAGGGTTAATAAAAAGCCTGAGATAATAGGCCAGTTTATAATTAATGTAGACCTCTGTGTGATTTCTTAGGGAGTGAATGACTGCAGGAACCTGGCAGGACAGAACCTCAGTCAATAGATGACATTCAAGGAAGGCACATATCTCTTAGGACCATAAGCTCATGAAAGTCCTTTGTTAACATGAGATTAGATTGGATGATGCTAAAAAATTAATATGCAACAAGATGCATGCTGTTTGTTCAGTGTAAGCAGAGTTTCAATCCTGCAGCACAGCACTGAAAACAGTCACAGGGGTGATGTCTTTTGACTTCCCAAAGCAACCAAACACTCCTTATCACAATCTCACAGTTACCTAAGCCTAGCTCTGGAATTCAGGAGGAAGGGTTAGCAGCCCATTCAATACTCCCATTATAGTGGTAGTGTCTCAGCTGGGTGCCATCCCAGGGCTGATTGCTTTAGATCAATAAGCTGAATAATAAGATTCCCCTGCCCCCATCAGGAACACTTCACTTTGGAAGCACCTCTCATATTACTTGGGTGTCATCATATGGTAAGCCTGCCATTCTACCATGCCAACTGGAAACGCTGGAAAATCAGGGCAATCAAGGCAATGCCGAGCAGCAAAGGAGACTCTGGGCACATTGAGTTCTGAATCAAAGCTTGTACACTCAATTATATAAGACATCAGAGTCGTGGTTTTCTTCCTGTTAATGACTTTTTGAGTTGAATGCCTACAAACCTTCCCTCAACCAGAGGGGTGGGTGGATGGAAGGAAGGAAGAAATGCTAACAGATGAAATGATATTTGACTAGTATATTGTCAGGTGGTGTTGATTGCACAGTGAGCTCTCTGTACCTGCTAAATGAGCGTGAATATCACAAACAACAGGAAGGGTTAGGGTGCTGCAGAAAACCAGACGGTGAAGAAACTGAGTCATTTTTATGGAGAGAGAGAGAGAGAGAGAGAGAGAGAGAGAGAGAGAGAAAGGTTTGCCTGTGAGAGTCTGTGTTTCTTATGCCTTTTCTTTTTGTTGTTGTTGTTGTTGTTTATTTGCTTGTTTCTGCTTTTTAAAACTTCTGGTTTGTTTGCGATTTTTAATTCGCCTGTTTGTTTTCTAAAGAAGTGGTAAAAGAAGATGTGGATTTGTTGAGTGGTTGAGTGGTGAGTTGGGAAAGATCTGGGAGGAGATGGGGGGAACATGTTCAAAATATATTATATAGGAAAATGCATTTTCAATAAAAAATTAAAACCTTTTAAAAATAAGAGTGCAAGAACTTTGAAAGGAAAATGTAGAACTTTATACTATGCAATGCAAGCAACTCATTCCAAATAATACAGAGCTTTATATATTAATATATGAAATTCCTTGCACTGATCACTTTTGTTCAATCTTGCTATAAATCAGAAAATGCTCTACGACATAAAGTCGGCTTGAAAATCTGGAGTGAAGATGTGTTTGGTGCTTGAGCTGAAGAGGAGACTGAGTAGGACATAGGAGAAATCTCTAGCAGCTACTACGAGCATTTGACTTTGAAAAGACAAGAGAAACAAAGGGAGTGGTCAACAATTCTGTGATGGAGGACTCTCATTGGTTAATAAAGAAACTGCCTTGGCTTTTTGCTAGGGCAGGATTTAGATAGGTGGAGTAGACAGAACAGAATGCTGGGAAGAAGGGAAGTTAGGCAGATGCCATGCCTCTCCTCTCTGAGACAGACGCCATGGAGCCAGCCGCCAGGTCAGACATGCTGAATCTTTCCCGATAAGCTACCACCTCGTGGTACTACACAGATTATTAAATATGGGTTAAAGAAGATGTGAGAATTAGCTAATAAGAGGCTGAAACTAATGGGCCAGGCAGTGTTTAAATGAATACAGTTTGTGTGTTGTTATTTCTGGGGCTAAGCTAGCTATGTGGGAGCCGGGTGGGATGAAAAGCAGGCCTGCCCGCAGCTCCTTCTACAATTCTGCTTTGTGCATATGGATTTTCCTGGACAAAAAATAATCTGGCCTTCTGATGGCTGCTCATCAAAGCTTCTGTAGCCACACTTAACCCTGTGGGCGTGATGTTTTACAGAGAGCAGCCACAAGCAGAACCTGTTGTCGGGGTCATGAGGGCAACATGTATGGACTGAAAAACTCTGTATGGGAAACAAAATTGAAATGTGGTGATGAAGTAAGGTATCCATTGGCCTTTTATCAAATGGAAAACAAGAAACTCTTGCTCTCAAGCATAATATTCGTCATAGGTCTAAGATCATTTCAGCTTGAAGTGCTTACTAGTTCCATATAGTATGCTGATATTTACTTTGGTAAATATAATTCAAATTTTGGCTATCTCGCTTCATTTCTTACAGGTTCCTCTACTGTTTCCCATCAGTGATTAAGTTCTTTGAAAATTATCTCTTTTATTTTTTGATATTATAGTTAGATCATTTCCCCCTTCTCTTCCCTCCCTCCAAACTCTCCCATGTACCCCTTCCATGCTGTCTTTCAAATCCATAGCCCCATTTTTCATTAATTGTTATTACATGCACATATATCTACATATATATATTCCTAAATACAACCTATTCCATCTTATAATATTATTTCTATACATATTTTCAGCGATCTATCTGCTGAAAAGAAAATTTCTTGATGAGAGGTAAGAACTACACTTACCTGCAGGAATATGGACAAATATTTAGAATGTATTTAGGGATTACACTGGTTTAAGTAAAGAGGCAGTTGTAGATTCCCCCTCCAAGATCTATAACTTCACTCGCCCTGGGTAGTCCACCAGGTTTCTAGTAACAGACATGACATCCCTCTGGTTGAGGGTGTCTTATGTCCAATTAGAAAGTTGTTAGTTACAGTCAAGACATGCATGTCACTACCACACTGTTTGGGTTATCGAAACATGGTTGTGGTGGATCATAGACATCATAGCTGGGTAGGACATTAGTGACTTCCTTCCTCTGGAAGCTTGCATGGCACCTTCTAGTACCACAAAAGCTAGTCCACAAGGAGTTTGCTTTCCACAAGGAGGCTGCTTTCAAATCCATCCTTAGGCAGGAGCCATTCAGCGTTTTCTAGCACAGGGCTCGCTGGGTCCTGCATCTGAAATGATGTCTTCAGCAGTGGGGCTTACCTGACACCTTTGCTACCTCTCAGTCCTGTCACTTTTCATAGCATGTTTATGATTATGTATTATTCACTATTTACAGTCATATGCGAAGCGCCACTTCTAGCAGAACCACAGATGACAAGCATTCACACACTGCTTTTACATACTGCCACCATAACGTTTATTCCACTAAATTGCATCTAGTTTTCCTGAAGGGAGTGAGGAAGCCTTTAGAGCTCTATAAAAGGGCCCAATGTATGTTGTGATGCAAACCCAAGCTTGCTTTACATGGACTCCAAAAGACAGTGTCCTTAAATCTGTGGGTCCAACTGTTCACAGCGAAACGATGAATGATGAGCGCATATTTAAAAGGCTCTCTATGGCACCAGGGCAACAAAAGAAATATGAATATTAGTCCCATGGTAGTTCTTTCTGCCACCTTTAGTGTCTTTCTCACATTGTTTGCGATTCAGGAAGTTGAGTAAGATAAAGGACCTCTTAACTGTCTTAATGGCATGCTCCTGTTGCCGTGGCATTGAGAGCATGACAGGAAAGAAGGAGAGCATCCAATAACCAATAAGAAATGGGAAGTGATGGGACTAGAACGCAGTGCCCTTTGAGGGAATGATAATTGTGTCTTACTTGGCTTATCAATATTTCACAAGGAAAACATTTTCAGCAACTTTTTCTTTCAAAAGAAAAATAACCCCAGGGAATATATTGACACTGGGGAGACACGTATAGCTTGAAGATAAAATAGCAATCCCTTGTTTAAAAGTCCCCAGGTTCTGTTACCAATAATATTAGAGAGGATTTTCAAACCGTAAATGACAAGAAATTTTAATTAGGAAATGCTGGTTTCATGTGCTTAAAATAAAGATGGTGATAAAAAAATTTTGATGGAAACTGTGATGGTGTGACAACACCAGGGGAAGGGCTTCTGGGAGGAAGGACACTATGTTCCCAAGTCTGGTTTTTATGGTTTTTGTTCTTTGTTTTTACTCGAGTGGGAGCCCATTTCTTTTTAGAAGTAGAGAGAAGGCTAGGGAAACGACCCCATGAATGAATCACTCACTATACAAGTGAGAGGAGAGGAGTTTGGATCCCCAGAGACCATATGAATGCTGGACAGGCACGGCAGCTGCGAGCTGTAATTCCAGAGCTCAGCAGATAGTGACGACAGCCCAAAAGCAAGCTGACTGACTAGGCTAATATATGGGAAAGCTCTGTGTTCAAGTGAGAGAGCCTGTCTCAAAGAATAAGATGCAGGGCAAGCAAGGGAGACCTCCTACATCAACTTCAGACTTACACACACATGCACACATGTGTAGACACACACATGTGTGTGTACACACGTGCATACATGCGCAAAGAGGAAAAAAAGAAAAGGAAGTTTGGATCTACTATCACAGAGCTTTCTTATGTTGGCCAAATTTTCACTCATAGAAAGCGGTGTTTGCCCCACAGGCTGGGACAGTAGATAAAGCAGCTCCTATTTGGGTGATGGCTAAAAGTTCTAGGTCATTCTCAAGCACCTCCCAGCTGTTGCAGTGACTGAAGGGATCAATATCTGCACACACCTGTGCCTACTGTAGCACAGGCTACAAGGACACTTTCCTATCTAAATTGAAAGGAAATCTTTTATCAGTTCTTTAAGACAGTTCAATTGCACCTATTCACCGGATCGGGTCAGGGAAAATCCACTCTGCCACTGAAGCAAATGTTCTGTGCCAGTTACCGCCAGTGAGCTCAGACTTGCATGCAAAGCACAGGGCTATGAGTATAATCAAAACAAAAGTATTATTACATTTCCACCAAAGCCTTATGTTTGCTTGATAGCCAGTATATTTAAATCCTACCTTTTACCTCATGTGTTTAAATCCTACCTATTATATCTAGTATATTTACTAGGATATCTAGTATGTTTAAACCCTACCTACTATATTTGGTTAATTGGCCAAATCAACCTCTAGCTAGAATTCCTATCCATTTGAGCCAGATATCTTGACTATTAGCTGTCATGCATCAGCATTCCCAGAAATGATGATTTCGTGTACAATCAAATAATTGAGAGAGGATAATAAGGGATATTTTGTTTTAGTTTGGGTTTGGTTTGGTTTTGGTTTTAGTTTTTTCAAGACAGAGTTTCTCTGTGTAACAGCCCTAGTCTTCCTAAAGCTAGTTCTTATAGATCAGGCTGGCCTCAAACTCACAGAGATCTACCTGCCTCTGACTCCTGAGTGCTGGCATTAAAGGCATGTGCCACCACTGCCTGGCAATAAAGGATATTTTTAAAAATCATAAAGAAATGTAGTGGCATTCCAATTGTATTTTAATAAATAAAACTCGCCTGAAGATCTGAGAGTAAAACAGTCCCACTGGTCAGCCTTACAGAACAGGCAAAGGTAACACACACCTTTAATCCCTGTAGTCATATTAGTTTGACATAGAAACCAGGTAGTGCATGTCTTTAATCCCTGCTCTAGAGAGGATTATAAAATGGGAGGAGACAGCTCTCAGACACATCTTATTCTGAAATTCCTGGAAGAAGGATTGCCATTTTGGAGGTAAGAGCAAGTGGCTGGGTGCTTTGCTTTTTAGATCTTCAGGTTGAACCCCAATTTCAGTTTCTGAGTTTTTATTAATCATACTTCAAAGAATTTGATTATTTTATTTACCTAAAATTACATAATATACATAGATGTATGTGTATATGTATACATATATGGTTTAAATGAAATTTTCCCATGTGGGCTGAAAATGTTTCCCAATAGGAGCCACAGACTATCTAACAAAATCCTAGTACCAAACACAAGAAATTCCCTTCACGTTGTAGATCAGGGATGCCTAAGAGACTCACAGAAGAGTATAAATTATTGCTGTTGCCATTTGTAGCCTTCCAGAGGCTAAAGGGTGGTATGGAAAGTCCTTTTGTATATGTGTTGCTTTTATTGGTTATGAATAAAGAAACTGTCTTGGGCCTGCACAGGGCAGAATAGAGGTAGGCAGGGAAAACTAAACTGAATGCTGGGAGAAAACAGGCAGAGTCAGAGACACCATGTAGCCACTGCTGGGAACAGACGAGCTAGAATCTTGCTGTTAAGCCACAGCCACATGGCAATACACAGATTAATAGAAATGGGTTAAATTAAGATGTAAGAGCTAGCCAATAAGAAGCTAGAGCTAATAGGCCAAGCAGTGATTTAAATAATAAAGCTTCTGTGTGGTTATTTTGGGTCTGAGCTTCCAGGAACAAACAGGAAGCCTCCTACAACAGAAGGGAAGTCCCTGTTGTTGAAGACACCATGCACTTTGGACACCAGAAGGTATGATGCAAGCTTTCAAGAGAGGGATGCAACCAACAGCCCTACCCAACCGTGGCACCTATGAACCACAAGGACCCACACGACAAGATACCCAAAAAGGTTCAATAATGGTACTCATATCTAGCTGGATTAACACGCACTCTGTAAGTGGAAAATCATGCCTGGTACTGGAAACCTAGTCACCTGCCCCAGACTAGTGAGTAATATGGTGGCTCTTAGAGGCTCCTAGTCCCACCTAAGGCAGAATAATTCCTAGCTACATCCTAAATCCTTATCTTCATATTCACAGATGTAAATAGCTCATCAAAAGAGCTTCTCTCTGCAGCATATGGAGACCATTGCAGAAATCCGCACTGATCATAAAGCAGAGATGACAATTTTGGGGTACCCAGACCCAACTTCTGCACCTAAAGCTTAGGGGGCATCACACCAAAGTGGGCAAAAAGATTGTAAGAGCCAGGAGACAAGGAAATTTACTGGAAGACTGTGTCTCCTAGAAATGACAGGGAAGCTACACCTATGATATTCAACAGCATGGCGGCCTGAACAAGAACAGACCAGTTGACATGGAAGGAGGAAGTCTCACAAAGAACTTCAGGCAGCTAGAGACTACGAAGAAAGAAAGAATCCATCTAAAAAGGATCTCCCTCGCTGGCTACCCAGTACCAAGTGACCAGCCCTAAAATCATATACATATTAGCAAATCTAATTGAAATCATCAGGTTATGTATATTTGTGTGTTTTTACCTATATGTATGTGTATATACATAAAAATTACAAAAAAAAAAAGAAGCCATGGAGTTTGAGAGGGAGAGAGGAAGGAGAACATGGGATGATTAGAGGAAGAAAAGAGAATGAGGAAATGATGTAATTATATTTTAATTTTAAAAATCAGTCTTAACTCCTAGCAGTGGTGGAGAGGGTACCTGAACTGGCAATCTACTGTAAGCAGATTGGTGACTTCCCTGTTTGCCATCAGAGATACTCTATCCAGGTAGAGACAGAGATCCACAGACAAGCACGATGCTGAGCTCTTGAGGAAGAGACTTGCAGAAGAAAGAGAGGAGGGTTGTACCAGCCAGAGGGGGGTCATGATGGGGGCCCCCAAAGAGATAGTTGACCTGAGCTCATGCGAACTCAATGATGCTGAACTAACAGTCAGGGAGCTTGGATGGGACCTACCTAGGCCCTTTGCATGTGTGTGGCAATTGTGTAGCTTGGTCTCTTAGTAAGGATTCTAACACTGAGAACAGATCCTCTCTCTGGCACTTAGCTGGCTTTTGGTAACATGTTACCCCAAATACTGGATTACCTGGCCCCACTTTCATAAGAGGAGGAGCTTGGTTCTGCCTCAACTTGAGGTGCTATGCTTTGGGCAAGCCCATGGGAGGCCTGTCCATTTCTGAATGGAGATGGAAAAGGAGCGGATGGGGAGGATATGGGAAAGGGGAGGGGCTGGGATGAGTGGAGGGAGGGGAAATGGGTTGTTATGTAAAATAAAGAAAAAAGTTATTTTAAAAAGTCAGTCTTAAAATTAAAATAGTAAGGGCTGGAGAGATGGCTCAGAGGTTAAGAGCATTGCCTGCTCTTCCAAAGGTCCTGAGTTCAATTCCCAGCAACCACATGGTGGCTCACAACCATCTGTAATGGGGTCTGGTGCCCTCTTCTGACCTGCAGTCATACACACAGACAGAATATTGTATACATAATAAATACATAAATATTTTTTAAAATTTAAAATAGTAAAATTCACATGCACATACACACATATGTACACACACATATATACAGACACAATGCACATGGACATGTGCACACACATACAAGCACATACACACACATGGCACATCACTGGGTTCACTATGAAGGAGCCACAGGAGTACTGTTGTTTAATACTTATTGGCGCCTGAAACCCCTGCCCCCAATTTGACTTCCAGGTTGATGTGATAGGCCTTCTGGTACCCATCAGCCTGAGCAGAGAGCTATCACCCAACAGCTGATCCTTGGCAGCCATGGAGACTGCCCTCACAGCCGTGCGCTTGCTTTGAACCCTTCGTAGATGCCTTGAGGAAGCCTGCCGAAGCACAACTCTGGCCCCAGATGATGCTGTTCCTGCTAAAAACGGTTTCAATTAACTTGTGCTGAACTCTCTGCTGTCCACAGCCTTGTAAAAACTAGCTGCCATTTTCAGCCAGGGACAGCATTTCCTCTGGTGATCCAACTAAAGGACTCGGGTGGTGCAAAGGCATCTGTGACTGTCGATTACTTTGCTATGATCATTGCAGTCACAGTCCTCCCATTGCATAGGGGCCTTTGATGTCACTGGTGCAAACACCCTTGTCTCAGGCCTGCCCCAATGTAATCGGCACGGTCAGCTCACATGAAAGGCCAGGAGACACCCTCTGCTGGCCTTAGAGTTGATATAAGGTCTAATAAAAAGCTTCTCCCAGTGGTCATTTCTGGTGGACTTTTCATCATAGAAAGAAAGACAAATTAGTGACCGGAAGAGGAGATGGCAGAAGCAGAAGGAACCTGGTAACAGCAGCAAAAGAGTAACTAAAAGCTCCAGAGAAACAGCTGGGAGTAGACACAGAAGAAGCAATGATAGTGGATGAAGTAGAAACAAGAGAAGTGAATAGAGCCACGGCCGACGATAAAAGCTGATAAAGAGCCAGCGAAGGCAAACTGCTCAGGACACCTTCAAGAGAGTTACCAAACTTAGTAGTCTGAATCCCAGCATCAGCTCCTAAACCTGCAACCTCTGCCGAGGGCCTTGCATCAGCATTGTAGGCACAAAAGCTGGAACACTCACAATGATAGGAACCAAAAGCCATGAAACCTGAGGCTAGTTCAGGAGCTGGCACGAGCTGGCATTGCCTGGTGTTAGAATTGCATAACTGTCAACTGTTGGAGCCACTGACATTTAAAAACCACAGAAACAAGCCTCCCATCTGAGTGCCTAGGGCCATACGACTCTGGCTTCTAAACCCTATAGCCATAGCCCCTGGCTGTCAGAACTAGGCCTTGGACACTCAAGGGCCCAGCACTGCCAGCTCTGGAGGAGTTTCTGCTCACCTATTCATGATTTCCAGCCAGCCAGAGCAGAAGGAGCCAAGATTGCTAGTGACTTTATAATTATATTGCATGTAGTATTGCTTGTGTATAGAAAATACTTCAAGACCAACTCTGCTTTAGGGATGGTGAATAATCCACTACTCAAGAAATACGATTAAATTTCTTATTTTAAGCTCCCCAAACATTATTGGTGAAAAGAGAACCAGTCTAGGAGACCCTTGTTCCTTACCCCTGAGTATAAGATTTCCTCCTCCATCAGCTGGTTCCACTGGCATCTCTTTCTTTCCTGATAGGGACGCTTGACTTTCTGCCTCTCTCTCTTCATCTGGAGCTTGTTATCACTGCTATTTATTTACCCCGTGGCTTTGGACTCCTCTTTCTTTCCTGATACAGACACTTGACTTTCTGCCTCTCTCTCTCCATCTGGAGCTACTACCCCTGCTATTTCTTTACCCCCTGGCTTTGTGCTCCTCTTTCTTTCCTGATACGGACACTTGACTTTCTGCCTCTCTCTCTTCATCTGGAGCTGTTAACACTGCTATTTATTTAACCCCTGGCTTTGGACTCTCCAGTCTCTTCAGATTTATTCACACGTTCAGTTGTAAAAAGAAAAGGGCAGAACTAGTGTGTGGCTTTAATTTACCAAATCGATTTTCCAGAGAGTTAAGTAAACTCTCACCTTTACAAATGCATACATAAATAAGCAACGTTCCCTCTATTCCAATCATGGAACCAACGTGATTCATTTGCAGAGGAAGCATGGAGAGCTGGTGACATAGGACACCTTAAAACCTTCAACCTACTTTCTATTTCTTTATCTGAACCCCACTCTTACCTCCCGGCTCTGGCCTTGTTTCAGCTCTAAGGAGAGACAGAGATCACTAAAAACTTTGCTCTTCTCATCATGAAAATACGCTGAACTGTAAATTTTGGAAAGCAAGATAATTGTAGTATGTTATTTTTGGAAGCCTCTCAAGACACAGGGAGGAAGAGCTAAAGGTCCTGTCACTAATTACGACAGTTCAGTGCAGGCTACTCTTCCCCACACCCTGAAGGGACTCGCCAGCTCTAGCGTTGCCAATGCCTTCTTTAGAATGGTGAGGTCACCCACAGAATAGAAAGTCACTTTCTACGATCAGACTGCCAGTCAGCGGAAGCGCTGAGATCAAGAATGCAGAGCCCCGCACTGTTCTTTCTTCCTTAAGGGGGGGATTCAAATATAAATTAAGAGACTTACTTAGCAGGTATTTCTGCCTTCTGCTATCAGTGTTCCTCACTGCTGATCAGTACAGCTCAGTCTGCGTTTGTGCATAACAAGCTCTGTGAGGACAGGGCAGATTGCAGAGCTCTGCACCAAGCATGGCTTCAGCTCTGCACCAAGCATGGCTCATTCAACAAGCTCACATCTTAGCGCCTGCTATGCGTTAACACATCTAAGCTCTGGGAATGCAGGATGCGGAAGACAGAGCTCTGAGCTCGTGTCCTTGGAGTTTAAAGTTCACTGTCTGTAATATACGGTGACAGATACTGAGCTAGTGGCACCGTCTGCCATCAGAACACGGAAGAGGAAAATGTTTGCTTAGTGATACTAGGAGAGAATGGAAAAAAGACATTCTTTTTACATTTTAATTTTTTTTAGTTACCTTTCACATTTTAATGACCCTTATAAAATGATATGGTTCTTACTAAAATAGGACACTTAGGAGAGATTTAAATAGTGTAAGAAACTCTTGCCTTGAAACTGACGTGTACGTAGTACACTCTCTTGTGGACAGAGAGCCTATGGCATCTACGCAGGCACCCAGAGAAACACGCTTCCCACAGTTTACCACTATTATTTTGTCAGTGTTAGAACTTTAACGGTACACCTCGGGGCTGGCCGAGCTCCTCACAGGAGCTGCCCTCTTCTCTGATTTGTTTGTTCACTCTTTTCTCCTAACTTATCCGGGGCTGTCTAGTGTACTTCTAATGCAGGCCCTTCCCACACTGCGTTGAGTACAGCTCCCCAGGATCAGTTGTCTTATTCTAAGAAAGCAGACATCTTTCAAACCCTGACATCATCATTGCAGTGCGTAACTGGAAAATATGCCAGGGCTAGTAATGACTTCTCTCTTCCCTTCCCGTCCCTTCCCTTCTTTCCCACATGACCTGTTTCTCATGAGAGATGGCCTTGATCAGTTCATGCTTTTCACAGTATAATCCATTAAAATCAGCTTTCAAACTGCAGAAGACATCGCTCAGCATGCAGCAGATGCCGCTCTCCGAGAGGGGGTTTAGGGTGGGATTTGTGTCTTGCACTTGTTTGTGAAGTCAATTATTTCTAACTCAGTGACATCCTGTCAGGCAAAGACCAGAGGTTTAGGCTGTAAGATCTGCTTATAATATAATTCCCCCATGAACCATATTGTGCCATCTATTGTCTTCTATGATTTTCTCAAATTCAGTCACTACAAGAAGAGCTGATTGTGTATGTACATAAACATACTGAAAATGAATGGCAAAATTGAATATTGGTCACCCAGTCGATGATCTCTTTATTAAGAAGTCAAAATTTATGAAAACTAAAGAATGAGTATATCTGACTATGTGCTTTATAAGAAATTTCTTGTTTATTTATTCTCTGATTCTTTAGGGAAATTAGCACTACACTTACGGCAACATATTGCAGAAAAGGAGCTAAATTTTGAATTAAAAATATTCACTGGGCACCAAAACGTAACTGTCCAAAGAGCTTACCATTAACACCCTGGATATTCGTCGCAGAAATGTAACATAGGGTGCATCTCACACATCCTTTGTGTCTGTGGATCCACGATGTCAAATCTGCACTGTATCAGCAATTGTGATGTGTGCCTCATTATCCATCCTGCACCAGAAATGGCATCTACTCCTTTGTAGTTTGGCTTCAGCTGAAAGGCAAGGTAAAGACACAACATCATAATTCTAATTGCTAGAAGGACGTCGCTGAGGTGGTGAACCAGAAAAGTCCTCTGAAAAGAGTGAGCGTAATAATTTTATTTTTCATATTTAAGTAAAAAAAAGCCTTACTTCCCATTTGAAGCTGGCAGCTGGCATGTGTTAGTCTAACCATATTTATCTTTCTACTTTGGCTACCTATAAACTAATATCAAATGTGTGACAAGAGCTGATCACATAGGACATGTTTTCTCTGCACTCTGCAACTTCTAGTCTCAACAGATTTGTCTTTGTCTCATTTTATATGTCTTACTCATTCACATTCTCTATTTTATTGTGCACCTTCATTGTGAATAATAATAAATGTTTTTCCTAATTATAATCACCCTAACCAAATCCTTTCATTTCTAAATTTCTATTTTACCATTTATAAAATAAAAATATTAATGGGATGTAGTAAAACTCCTAATACTTTATTTGCATAACAGTGTTTTCCTGTCTCAAAGAAAAATATGTATTGCTTCTCAAAGAGTACCATGGGAATTTGTCTGAATTCCTAGTCCCGGTGTTAGATTGTGCCATTCTTCTGGAATGTCTTCAAACTCTGCTCCGGGAAACTGTCCCCAGCCCCACTTCATCCTGGCCAACAATTCCATCTGCCTGAAGGAACATCTCATATCCCCAAATCTTGAGTTTTGTTTTGTTTTGTTTTTAATTTACAGGAGAAATGTATTTTTGCAATAAAATGAAAAGATCACAAATGTGATTGTGAGAGACAGAAGTGATATTTTGATAACAGTTTGCTTGCCTTGATAGCTTCAGTCTAGTCTGAAGCTATCTGCACCCCACCTCAGCACTTAGTGATAAACCACCAGAGGCTCTCTAGTTCCCAACTCTGATTCAAGCAAATCACTCTTTCCCTATAACCCCCTGTATTCTCTCTACATTGCTCAAGGTCTCCTTGAACGGGTATGTTGGGATAAAATAGCGCTATCAAGCATTTCCCTGGGAGAAGCTTACAACTGAGGGAAAATAGGGAAGGAGCCTAGGAAAGGTGATCATTTGACTTTGATGCAAGTCTGGCCCAGAGTGAGGGAGAAGGGGGACACAGTCTGGATGGAAGCTAGGGCCTGTTGTGCAGGTGCCACCAGGTTATTAGGTGGTTCTGCTTTTTCCAGGCCTCCCTGGAATGGGAGCACTATGGTACCCTCCTGCAAAAAGCAAAGGGCCAGATGCAGCCCAGGGGTAGTGTGCCCTGGGCTCAGATATCAAACTGGATTTCAGAATGCAGCAACAACTACACTCCCTGACCCTGGGGAGTTTTGAAATTACAGCGTGACAGCAGACAGCCAAAGTGAGATTCTATGAAACACTAGAGACAACCGGGGCCCAAGAATCGGTTTGATGTGGTGTTGAGTGACTACTGAATCAGAAGAAGAATGATAGGGAGAAAGTCAGCTTTTTCTGATAATTCAGAACTGATGGTTCCACAGAGGGTCTTGATGCTGGTCAGTACAGACAATTGGTTACAGATGTACAGCTCTTGCCTAAATTCTCAAGACAGGATATGGATGCTTGTCTTCTTTCCCCCTTCCAATCCTCTTGATATGTTTACTTACTATCAGGGTAAAACTTACCATTATACCACAACTAATGCCAAAACCAAGATAAACATGCTGTCAGGAGGCAACAGATAGTGGTGTCCAAACAGAATTCTGTCTTAATCCAAGCTGAATACCTCAGATCAGAGCCCTCTTTACCATATTTTTCTAAAAATTAAAATAAGCTATATACAGGTAATTGCACATATTCTCCACCCCATTCTTAAAAGAAGTTGCCTAACTAGGTATGGCAGCCCATATCTACAATCCCAGAAGTTGGAAAGCTGAGGCAGGAGGCCCAGGAGTTCAAGGACAGCTACAGATGCAATAACAAGTTTGAAGCTATCCTGGGCTACATGAGCCCTTGTATCAAAACATTTAAAAATAAAGACCTCACAGGTAGGATTAATCCCATTGTTTATTCATTTAAAAACTTTATTTTATTTTATTTTATTTTATTTTTGGTTTTTCGAGACAGGGTTTCTCTGCAGCTTTTTTTAGAGCCTGTCCTGGACCTAGCTCTTGTAGACCAGGCTGGCCTCGAACTCACAGAGATCCACCTGCCTCTGCCTCCCGAGTGCTGGGATTAAAGGCGTGCGCCACCACCGCCCGGCCATTTAAAAACTTTATACACATTAACTGAATGTCTGTATGTGGCCACATCTTGCTTGACTGGGATTTGGAGATAAATGACTTACTGTATAGCGGGAAAGACGGGCAGATGAGCAGGTCATTCAGTAGGTTAAGTGTAGTTGGCGACGATGGTTGCTAGTAGGAGCTCTCCTGGCAGAGACTGGACTTAAATCTTAGTATCGCCTTGGTGGATGAGTGGCATTGATAGAATCTGCCAACCTCTCGGCATTCACTTTATACAAGGACATGCTTCTTGACGTTATCTTGATCCTAGTTCTTTTGACTACCTTCCCAAGAACATTTACCCTAAAAACTTGACTTTGAAAAAGATTATTTTTACATTTATTTATTTAGTGTCTGTGGTCACACATGGAGTCAGAAGAAAGCTTATGGGAGTCAGTCTCATCCACCTCATGGGTTACAGGGATCAAACTCAGGTAATTAGTATTGGCATCCAATAATCTTCCCTGCTAGCTCATCTCACCAGTGCTGAACGAACTGGAGAAAGCTCTGCACAGCCATTCAGAAACAGAATGATGTCAACCGTGATGTCAGCCGGGAGCTTATAGGCATTCAAGAAGCAGATGGAAGGCCAGCTGGGAAGGAGGCCGCCCATGACTCACAGCCCCCATGACTCAGACATCATGAAGTAGGAAACAGAAGTGGCAGAGTTTGAGAAGGAGACAGAGGATATAACTTGAAAGCACTTGGATTTGACAAGGCAGAAGGCATGAGGGAGCTTCGTTTACCAGAGGACTGCAGCACGTTTGTCAGTAACATGGATGAAGGAAGCTGGGTAGTTGCTTGAGGGTCAGTGACAAGCTGCTGAGAATCAATGTCACAAACCTCATCAATGAACACAAGAAGGCAACCATCAAGACTCTCCTCAGGGGAGAGGGGACCGTAAAAGGTCCTGAGGCAGAAGAAGTCTTTGGATGGGGAAGTGGTCATGCACATAGACACCAGCACAAATGGACAGGAAGAGAGCAGCATCTGTTTGGAGGATGGAACACATGGCATCAGTGATGTACCTGGTAGCCCTGCCACCACAGAGGGGTCCTTCTCCTTGGGAGACAGTGATGCTGCAAGCTAAGAGCCTCTTTCTTCTTTAATTAAGAATGTCTTTTCGTGATATCATAATCTGGGGTTGAAGTTACTCTTCTGGAGCTTGGATAAATCATTCCAAGGTCTCCTGGCTTGTAGGGTTTCCAAACTGTTATTCTGATGTGTTGACCTTTGTACATGACTTACTCTTTTGGTTTGCAGTTGTTCAATATGCTTACCATGTCAACTATAATGTGACGTGAAGCATGATCAATAAAAACCTAGGGTTCAACCTGAAGATCGGAAAAGCAAAGCAGCTGCCATGGGCTCTTACCTTGACCTCAGTCTGAAATGAAGATCCTGCCTTCAGGAGTCTCAGAATGAAACTGTCTGAGAGCTGTCTCCCCCCCCCCCCCATCTTATATTCCTCTTTAGGGTAGGAATTAAAGGTGTGCACCACTGGTATTAAAGGCATGCACCACCTGATTTCTATGGCATCTAGTGTGGCTACTGGGATTAAAGGTGTGTGTTACTATAACCTGGTCTGTAAGGCTGACCAGTGGGGCTGTTGTACTCTCAGATCTTCAGGCAGTCTTTATTTATTAAAATACAATTGAAATTCCACTACAATGATGTGAGGAGAATTTTTACTGATCTTGTCCTTTTGACATCCTAAATGCCTCCTGTATCTTGATGATTAGATTTGGAAAGTTTTCTACTTTGATTTTCATAAAATATATTTTCTATGCCTTTATCTTGTACTTCTAGTCTGATGTTAAATAAACTATTAATGTTATCCCAAAGCCTCATATGCTCTGTTTGTACTTCATTATTTTAGGATTTTTTGTTGTTGCCTTAATGCTCTGCTTCAGCAGTCTTGTCTTTGAGGCCTCATAATCTGACTCCCACCTGATCCATTTTGTTAATGAGACTTTTCGTTGAGCTTCCTACTAATTCATTAATCTTTTTATTTTCAAAATTTCAATGTATTTTTAGCATTTCTATCTCTTTATGAATTCTATTAATTCTATTTCATATCCTGTATTGATTTCATTCTGTGATTTATTTACATTCCCTTTTAATTCATTCAGGAATTTAATTAATATCCTCTTATTTCATTAAAATAATTTCTATCTTTCTGCCTCTGTCCTCTATGCCTCTGTCTCTATCCATATATCTATCATCTAAGTATCTGTCATCTATCTTATCTATCTATCTATCTACCTATCTCCCTATCTATCTATCTATCTACCTACCTATCTATCTATCTATCTATCTATCTATCTATCTATCTATCTATCTACAGCTCCTCTTTGTATCACTGGATGTCCTGGGACTTGCTATGTGCACCTAACTGGCCTCAAACTCACAGAGATTCTCCCATCTATTTCTGGGATTAAAGACATGTTCCACCATGCCTGGCTTCATCGAATAGACTTACAATCAATCTTCTATATTTTTTTGTTTTGGAATTTCATCTAAATTCACTTTCATTAAGAGCCAATACTGTGGACTTGATAATCTTCTAATCGTATTGCTTTGATATCTAATATTTTTTGAGTTTCTGCAATGGGACTTGCACATCTGAGATTAGGCATGGTTTGGGATTTTTAATACCATGCTCTCTAGTACCAAGGTTGAGGCGTCATTCCTCCCCACCACACTGGAATTATTGCTCAACGTCTTAACCCTCATTTTATAGTCTCACAGCTAGCCACAACCTCCATCATCCACTCTAAGAACAGAATACTACCTGGGAGAGCATGCGCAACTGAACAGCCTCACCATGAAAGTGCAGTAATAACCAATGTGTTTTGTAAAAGTCACTTCTTTAAATCAACTAGCTTTCTGCCCAAAACAGAAACGTCAACCCAGCATTCCACACTTGGGACAAAGTCCTTTAGAACAAACTTGGTTCTCTCCCTTCCTCTTCTGCCTTCTAAAGGTTCCTCCCTTTCTTTGCTACTAAAACCAGTGGTTTTTCTGCTGTCACTTGCCTCATGGGACAACAGCTCTGCATTGATTCCCTTATTTCCTCGAGATTCCAGCAGTTGGCACATAGTGCATCTTGCACCTGCTACCTCGTACAGTTACAGCAGCTTGGCTGGATATTTTTGTTGGCAGCATTCAACTTCACAAGCATTTAGTGAGTACTCTCTATGTGTAAGACATCGCTAGACGTAGAAATGGTGGGTGGGAGGGGCCTGCAGTATTCTTCCTGTATGTGTTCACCAGAGCAACGAGCTCGGTTGAGAATGAGCAGTCCATGTAGTAAGGGCTCCAGAACAATGACTAGAAAGTTGGGGTTGTGCTAACTTGTTCTCTGGGCAGAGAGCTTTAACGTTAAGTTTTAACATTTAAACCTTACATGAAGGCATTCGCATTTAGCGAGTGCCTGCTATAGTTATCATGTGGTGTTTGACAGGAGCCTGTAGTCTGTGATCATGCCAGTTCGGGAGTAGAAACTCAGCTGTATTATCAGCAGCCCACACCGACCCATCTTGTCAATGACACACACAAAAAACAAGCAACACAGAAAAAAATCAGCTTAAATTTTAGTGTACTTTTGCCTGTGACTTCAGAATTATAATTCTTTCGAGAGAAAATTGATTTCTCCTGTAAAAACCTGTAAAGCAGCATATTATACAATGGAGCTTTTGATAACTCTGAGGAAAAGATGGGTACTGTGAATCTCTAATGTTCTGCTCTCTTCAATAAAGAATTATTTCAATCAATAGGAAATAGCAAGCAGCATGAGGGAGAGATTCCTTCTATGGGCTGATAAGAAAAGATATAGATTTAAAGCCATTAAAGAAGACAGTTATTTCTTCCATTATAAAATACAGTTAATATCTAGAGTTAGTTAACTTACCTACTCAAGACCAGTTAGGAATTACTAAGCCATTTCTCTCACCACTTCACAAAGTGAAAATGCTCAGGAAACATTTAAAAAGATAAAAATTCAGAAGTCACCTTGAAAGCTAAATCTGAAGGGCAACTTCACATCAGCTTCTTAGAGGTGCTTGCAGCTGTTAGAAGGTAGAATACATAAGCGTAATATGTAAAGAAAATATGCAGCCATGGTACACCTCACATCAGCACTGGACACTTGTCCGGAATACTCTCTCCCAGTCAGAACAAAGCTGGATTTAAATCTCATCCTAGCCTAGCTGGATGATCCTTCTAAATAAGTGTGCAGTTGCTATCCCATGCAGTGGGTACCCTGTGCAGTGTGTATTCCATGGATTGGGCATCCCATGCAGTGTATATCCTGTGCAGTGTGTATAACATGGATTGGGCACCTCATATAGTGTGTATCCTGGGCAGTGGGTACCCCATGCAGTGGGTATCCCATGCAGTGGGTATCTCATGCAGTGTATATCCCATACAGTGGGTATCTCATGCAGTGGGTATCCCATGCAGTAGGTATCCCATGCAGTGGGTATCCCATGCATAGGGTATCCCATGTAGTAGGTATCTTGTGCGGTGGGTATTCTGTGCAGTGAGTATCCCATGAAGTGGGTATCCCATGCAGTGAGTATCCTGTGCAGTGGCTATCCCATGCAGTGGGTTGTAATTGGAGACTCAGCTTTAGCTTTCTGGCTGTCTCGACCCAAATAATCACACAGAAACTATATTAATTACAACACTGTTTAGCCAATAGCTTAGGTGTATTCCTAGCTAGCTCTTAAATTAACCCAATTCTATTAATCTATGTATCACTATGAGGCTGTGGACTGCCAGTAAGGTTTTGGCATCCATCTCCTTCGCCAGCTACATGGCATCTCCTTGACTCCACCTACTCTCTCTATGTATATGTCTGGATTTCCCACCTGGCTTTATTCTGCCCTGCCATAACTCAAAGCAGATTATTTATTAACCAATGATAATAAAAACATATTCACAGTATACAGAGGGGAATCCCATATCAGTGGTTATTCCATGCAGTCAATATTCCATGCAGTGAGTATCCCATGCAATGAGTACCCCATGCAGTGGGTCTCTCATGCAGTGGGGGGTCCCGTGCAGTGGGTATCCCTTGCCGTGGGTATCCCATGCAATGTGTATCCCAGAAGTACTATTTTTACAGAGTTATTGGGTAGTCTGGAGACACATTTTGAAGCCTTAGTCTACATATCTGCCTTTGATGATGTAGCCTTTAAAGAGGTAATGAATGTTAAATAATGCCCTACATGTAGGACTCTAACTCACAGGAGGAATGTTGAGAACAAGATGAGAGACACTATGGGTACACATGTGAAAATAAAAGGCCCTACTAGTATCCACAGAAAAAGCAGCCATCTTCCCTCAGGGAGTAATGCTTTACCAGATACCAGCCTTGCCAGCACTTTGATCCGGGACTTTGTATACCTCTTGTCACCAGGACAAAACATGAGACATAAGCAACGTCAAGGGGGAAATTTTATTTTTTCTAGTGGCTTGAGAAGGCTCCGTCCATTGATACTTACCCTCATGTCTGGACATAATAATGACAAGAAACAGGAAGAGGGATGCAGGACAGGACAGGCAAAGCAGCATGTCCAAGGACACATCCGTCCCTCCTGACCTACTTCCTCCGACTGGCTCCGCCTCTTACCTTCACCATTTCCCTACAATATCCTCACATTATAATCTCGTCAAATGATTAATGTGTCTATTATGTTGGACCTCCCAGGATCTAACTGGCTCTGAAGACATCAATACAGAAAAACCAAGGGTTTGCTTTATTAATCTCCTGGGCATTTCTCAACCCAATAAAGTGACAATTATGATTAACCATCTAAGATTCTAGCCTTCAAACTATGAGGAAAAACATGTTGTTTCAGTCACCCACTCCACGGTATTTTGTTTCTGCAGCTAGAACAGGCTAATACAGCAATCTTCAAATGGTATTCTAGGGGTTTGATGTACTCATGGGGATCTCAGGTTTTTACAAAATAAACATTTAGAAACAGAATGTTTCTGTTGTTGGTGTTAATTCACACACAGGGAGCATGCATGAAAAGATGGAAGGATGCTCTCCACATCCTTCATCGTCCTTTGAGAACTAGCCAAGAAAGATTAAGCTCCGGTCTCTAATGACAGAGACAGGGCAGGGAAGGGCAGGGACCTTCTACAAATAAGAACTGGCATGTGAAACTACTGGGATCACATTTTCCCCTGGCCAGATAACACTGAGATTAAACAGCATCCTTAGATTTCCTGTACATGCAACAGCTATTGCTGGTTCAGAAGTAGTCATATCTTGTTCCAGAACAAGTTTTCTACATAAATCCATCACCAGTCTGCCACATTTCCTCTCAAGAAATAAATGTTTGAGTGCTGGAATTATTCATGCCTGGAACCAAAGAAAAGATTACAACCCAGGAAGAAATCATTGCTTTCTCCCACACACTCCCCTGTCATAAATGCCTTTCTCGGCTGAGGTGGGCTGAGGAGATGCAGCTGTCTTTGAGTCATTTGTGTTCCTGGAAGTAACCCCGCATCCGTCCTATAAGTGACATCAACAAAACTCAGTGGTTCGCAAATAAAAAAGGGAGGGAGGGGGAGGGAGAGAGAGAGAGAGAGAGAGAGAGAGAGAGAGAGAGAGAGAGAGAGGAGAGAGAGAGAGGGGGGAGGAAGAGAGAGAGAGAGAATGTACAGGTGAGATTCGTGTGTTGTCATGTGTGAGCAAACACTGCTCACCCCCCCCCCTTCAGTCCTCTGAGAAAAGCAGCCATTGTCCATCTATTTCTGTGGTGGAGAGCATATTTCAACAATGGTTTCTTGAAAGACATAAATTTAACAGTTTCTTTCTTCAAGTTTTCATTTTCTTTTATACATTCATTTTGGTCAATGTTTTTGAAAATGAATTTTTGCTACTGACAGTTTCTTTTAAGATGGGGTCTAATATACTCATTAGCCCCCAATCACTCTGCAGCCAAGGATGACCATCCATGGACTACTGATCCTCCTGCCTCTGCCTTCTAATGGTCGAGATTACAAGCAAGCACATCATGCCCATTTTCATTCATGTGATCTTCAAAAAGATAATTTTAGAGTTCTAGAGGTTTTTATAGAAAACTCATAGACACCTTATAGAAGCAAAAATCCCTAGGTATCAAATTAACTGGGTAACTAGTTTTATGGTTGATTCTTTTTGATGGCTGTTATTATTTATTCACATTTAATTACTATGTTTTTACTTTTGAGGTTGTATTTTAATTATAATATCTCCTTTCCCTTTCTTCCCTCCAAACCCTCCAACACATCCCTTCCCACTCTCCTTCAAATCCATAGCTTCTTTTTCAATTGTTACAATAAGCCCTGAAGACATATACAAGTAGCATTATGTGAACTCAATAGGTTATATTTAGGAATATATATGTATATACAAATACATATGTGCATTTAACCATATTTAAGTTGCAAATTAGCCATGAGAGTTCATACCTGAAGATACAATTTTGAGAGCACAGGTTTTTACATTCCCAAATGTATCTTTTTCAACTTTTCTGTCTATAATTCAAACTATCCCTTGTGCAACACATTGAAAGCTACAGTCTAAGTTTTGGCCAAATCAGTGCAAGTCACTGAGGACCAGAACCTACATTCTGATGGACTTGAGCTGGGACGTTTGGAATGCTGTGGGCAATATCACTCACAGATCTGGAGAGTCCCCCTCAAGAGTTTATTTGCCCCTGTGAAATGCCTTGGGGTTTTCAGAAGGCTCAAGCAGGACCGCTGCCCCACTCCTATGCTCTGTGCTTGCCTCCCTTTCTCAGTGCTTCTGATGTCAGGAGTCATGTGAGCCTCATCCTATGAAGCTCTCACTTCCCGGGGAAAATGATAGAATCATTCAAACTGTAGTGCACGGCATTATTTCACTGGAAGGTAAGTAGCAAAAGTGAGCATTCTGTATAATAAATCTGTTTCATTTAGCTTTGCTTATGTGCATATGGCATATAATAAATGTTCAAAGGATAAACTGAAGAATTTATAAAAGAAACAAAATATATGCCAGATGTGGTTGTGCACACCTTTGATTCCAGCACTCAGGAGGCAGAGGCAAATGAATCTCTGTGAAATTGAGGCCAGTTACACAGCAAATTTCAAGCCATCCAGGGATACATAGTGAGACTATTGAAGGAAGGAAGGAAGAAAGGCAGAAAGGGAAAGAAAGTTTTCCTGGTAGTTGTCATAAAGCAAGGACATTTACCTTTGTTCCAAAGCTTCCCTTGCTAAAGATGACCTTGTTACAACTGAACCAACCCCTTCTCTCTAAATATGCTACGTCCTATGTCAGTAACCTGTCAAGCCCCACCCATACATTCATACAGCAGAGCCTGCACTAAATAAACTATTAATCCATTCAAACAAGTAACTCCTTCTAGCACAGTAATCTATACAGTACTAGCTCAACAAATGTTGGAGATTATGATTAATAGAATAAACATTAAAGGCACACAGCAGTTAAGCAGTTAGAGAATATCCTGGCTTAATGAAAGGCTAAGAACACACCTAAGGAAAAACAAATGAAGTTTGTTGTTAAATTTGGAGAGTTATTACCTCTCTGTGTTTTTGATCTCTCAAGTCCACCATCTAATAGGCTTGGGTTTTTTAATTCTATATGTGTGAGCTTTGTCTGCATATATGTCTGCATATATGTCTGCACACCACATGCATGCTGTGCTCACAGAGACTGGAAGCGGTCATAAGATTCCCTCAGACTGGGGCTGGAGGGATGGCTCAGAGGTTAAGAGCACTGGCTGTTCTTCCAGAGGTCCTGAGTTCAATTCCCAGCAACCACATGGTGGCTCACAACCATCTGTACTGAGATCTGGCGCCCTCCTCTGGCGTGCGGGCATACATCAAGGCAGAATGTTGTGTACATAATAAATAAATAAATCTTTATAAAAAAAAAAAAAAGATTCCCTCAGACTGAAGTTACAGCCAGGTAGGCATCACCACGTGGGTGCTGGGAATCGAACCTGCGTCCTCTGGAAGAGCAGTCGTTGCACCTAAGAGCTAAGCCATCTCTCCAGCACTGTCTCCTCTTTAAACCTTGGGTTTTTAAGAAAAAGGCATTTACTTTTCCTATTAACAATGAAAGTGTTTTTATTTTAGACACAGTAAACAAATTTAAATAACATATATGAAATACTGTGGGCAAAATCATGTCCTATTAAATGCACAAAAGCTTGTACATGCTGAACTAAATCAGCAGTTGTGACTGTTTAAGACATCTTATTCTGAACTGCTTCCGTGTTGTTTCTAACAGTCTTCCCTAAAGCTAAATCAATTAAACCTACTTTTCACAACACAGTCATTGTAGGATTGTCAAGGACCCACTCAAGAAGTCTGCACAAGTTAGAAAATGTATCTCTTCCTAGTTTTAAAGAATGGCCCTTGCTATAAAAATGTATTCTTTTCTAAATGCAAAACTTAGTTTTATGTCATTATGTGCTTTTGCCAATTCTATTGGTTTTCCTTTTCTTCTCTCTTTAAAGGTAGATAATAGTGAAAATATCAATAAATTAAATACTATATACAAAACACTATTATTATTCATGTATATTTAATAGTTTATCTATATAGCATATGTGCTGTAATTTACATATACCAAAGACTGTAACATATATAACAATTTATGATACATCATAATCTTACTTTAATTATAAGATGTAAATCAAATGGTCTATTATCACATTTGGTGTGTGGGTATTTTAAATCAACTCATTTCCATAACTTAATGGTCTCATAAACAATAAAATTGAATTGTTTTCCTAATTTCTTGGTATTTAGTTTTTAGATATACTTGACTTGAATTTCAGATTCATTACCAATAATAACTTTTTCCTGAAAATGAAATGTTTTGTAAGGGAGTATGTGTTGACATTAGAGAAAAATCAGCAGGTTTCCAATGACGTCTTGTTACACATTTTTTGGTTTCCTCTTATGCTTCCTCCTAGGACTCTCTTTTCAGTGGCATCAGAAGACACCCTTCAGAGAGGACTGTATCCCTCTAGGAGACTTTTGAAATGTCTGAGAGCAAAACAAAACTTCCAAAAGACTGAATGAATGTAGGTGGAGGCTGCTCATTTGTTTCCCAGCTGCCAGGACCCCAAATAATCACATAGAAACTATATTAATTAAAACACTCTTTAGCCAATAGCTTATGCATATTTCTAGCTCTTACAACTTAAATTAACCCATTTCTATTAATCTGTGAATTACCACAAGGCTATGGCCACTGGTAAAGTTTTGCCTGGCAACTGACATCTTTCTCTTTTGGTAGATACATGGCATCTCCTGAAATCTGCTTTCTTTTCTCCTATACCTCTGCTTGGAATTCCCACCTGGCTATACTGTGCCCTGCCAGAGGCCCAAAGTAGCTTCTTTATTAACCAATGGTAATAAAACATATTCACAGCATACAGAAGGGAATCCCACATCAAAGAAAGAACCTGTCACCATGTCCTGAACAGTATGTGGCTCCTCAATCTTCAATAGAGAAGCTGTCACCCATCCATCCAAGCCCTACTGAGGTCAGGGAACATGTGCCTTGGCCACACCAACCCTTAGGTAAGCACAGGATTACCTGTCTTTCCTCTGAGAAGACAGAGGCTGCCAAGGGATGTTGTCCATAAGGAAGACAACACTAAAGACACCATCGGTTGATAAGAGACTTCGTTTCACGCGCAAGACAGTGAATCGGGTAAATGAAGCAACAAAGGATTAAGCAGTGCAGTCTCTTATGTCACTGTAAGGCCAACCCTCAATTCCTAGTGTATTTTCTAAATATAAGCACACAACATTAACTAATAATTGCAATTACTTACTCAGTAATGAACAGGGGTAGAGCTAAATGTTTGAGTTACTATGTACTGATTCTCCTGCTGCTCAAACCCTTATCATCAACCACAGCTACTTCTAACCATCAGCCTACTATTTCAAGGAATGGTGGCTCCCAAAAAATGAGTAAAGAACTAAATTAAAGTAGCTGTCTAAATATTCAAAGTTTAAGTATTCAAATTCTACTTCTGGAAGAAATAGTTATTTGTGTGTATTAAATTAAAATATGAACACGGAGCTCTGTGGTCCCTCCATGGCTTTAGAGCAGTAGTTGACAATAATGCCAAGCATGTGGTTCATGTTTTCAGCAGATATCTATATTCATCCCCGTGTGTTTATGGTGAGTATTCATTCTCTACAAAATGCTTTAAATGACTTGGGTTTAAAGAGTGACAGGATATGCCTTCCAGACTCACTTGCTTTGATAAATGCCAAGTATTATTGCATTTAAATAACTCTTCTAATAAATTTTAATTTTTAGCCCTATGGAAGACAAAACTTGCAAATTTGCTATAAGCAAAGCAGAACTAACAATAAGAAAAATTTTACGTTTTAATTTTCACCCACAAAATCTCTATTTCTGCGAAGTAACTGAATAAATGCTTCCACTTGTTTGAGAGCCCGGGAAACTCCGCCCTTTGTCACTGTGATTGTCCTCAAGTTGTTTCACCAAGATCAAGGGCCCCTCTGCAAGGTAGACAGCCATGGAGTGCACTGGGTTCTGATTTATCTTCTCTCATGACTCATGAAATAGACACACATTTTCTTCTTTCATATGCAAAGGTAAAATAAACAGGGTTATTTCTTGTGTGGGGTTGAGTTTTTTGTTCTGTTTTAGTTTGTTTGCTTTTTGATGCCTAACATGCCTTTCATTTCTTCTGCATTTTGATTCTTTTAGAATTTACTGCTTACTAGACACTAAGCTGTAAACTAAAGCCATAAAGGCGAATATGTGATATATGGTCCCTGCCTTAACAGAGTCCGTAGTTCAACAGGAGAGAAAGGCCTGTAACCAGTGTTGTGGTGCCATGTGACCAGGTGAGTTACAGTCAATATTTAGTGAGCACGGAGTGAGCACGGAGTATGAGACAGTGTCAGTGCGAGGCTTTCTGCTTACGATTCCCAGTCTTCGCCCGAGAGCAGCAAATCACGGAAGAAATACTATCGCCGCTCACGCTGTAAAAGTGAGTATGCGAAGCCTACAAAGTTTATGTGACTTGACGACAGCCACACAGCTCAAAGTAAGGGGTCGAGCTGCGATTTACACCCTGCCGGCCGGACTTAGGGTCTGTGGCCTGAATCACTAAGCATACTGTATCGGAAAGCAGTGATAAATGGAGCAAAAGATTTCTAGAGTACCAGCGCACGCGAGGAGGGAGCGGAGGTGGCCACACACCCTAGTGGGGTTGGCACTGTCAACAGTCCTGCACGCTTATGCATGCTTATTAAGTGCGCACCTTAATGGTGTCACCTGGATACCCACGACACTGTGAGGATGATAAACAAAGTCACCGTATATCAAAAGGTACCAACACCCAAGCTTCTGTGCTAAAGAGGCAAGAACTTGCCAGCTGGAGAACAGATAATTCAAGGAAGATAGAGACACCACGGAGAGAAGGAATGCTAGGTGCAGCTACAGGAGTATGGCACAATCCCGACGCTGTGGCACTGGGACAGAATGCCACTAACGACCGCCGCACAAAGGTCTCCGTGTCGAAGCCAGGCTAGATTGGGAAAGCCTAATTCATCCGCTGGGATTGCTCAGTGGCTCTGCATTGCTCACTGAGAAAAGCCTCCATTCACAACACACCATCAGGCACAAGAGCTTTTCTCCCCGTCCTCATCAGGGGTCACCTCCACCCTTCCCTCGCTCTGACCATGTTCTCTGTACTCCAGCCTCAGTGCTCTTGCCTGTAGTTCCCAAACAGAGAAGTGCTCTCCTGCATAAGACATCCCTCCCCTTTCCCTAGACCTCACATCCTGAATGCATCCCTACCCCTTCCCTAGACCTCACATCCTGAATGCATCCCTCCCCCTTCCCTAGACCTCACATCCTGAATGCATCCCTCCCCATTCCCCAGACCTCACACCACTCTGCTCAATCCAACCCTAATTTTGCCCTCTGCTTGACAACTTTTTACCACAATTGTTTAAAAGCTATTTGATTCTGATGATCAAGGCTGGCACCCAGTTCACGAGCTTCGGGCAAGGGGCTGGAGGTTAAAATAGACAGACACACACTGACCGAGAGACAGTGACACGGGTCATCCTTGAATTCCCCAAGAATGCCCCCTTTATTGTGTTCAGGAGCAGATTGTATAGAGATAGCCACGCCCCAGCCAAACCCACCAGAAACCACTCTCCTGCCATCAGGAACTCCTGAAGGTCTCGTGCTCAGAGCAGCTGTAGGCACTCAGATCAGGGGAAAACAAGTTGTTAACAAGAAATTCAAGATCTGAGGTCTCACTGCTCCCAACGACTCTGCTCAGTCCAACCCTAATTTTGCCCACTGCTTGACAACTTTTTACCACAATTGTTTAAAGTTATTTGATTCTGATGATCAAAGCTATATTGTACTGTTTCAAATGAATAGATGGATGAAGTGTTAGGTACCTTGCATTTCATCCCAAGAGTACCACATTTATAAAGGAGATAAAACACAGAACTGACTAATGTCAATGGAGCAGGCATAGGTCAGAATAAAACCTACCTTTGGGAGGGTAGGACCTTCCTTAATCCTTTGCCCCATCGATACTGAACCTAGATATGGCTTTCTTCAGCTGCCACCAAGGAGCTCGGTCCCTCTGAGAAAGTTATGTGCACTGGGATGAGGCCCTCATTCCATCCTACGACTAGAACCTTACTGGCAGTCCAGTCACCTCCTGACCTCTGTCGCCAAATTGCATGCATCTAATCCACCCTCACCATACACTGAGGAGAAGATCATCACCCTCATTAAAGCAACTGTTGTCAACATTGAACCTTTCTGTCCTGGCGTGTTTGCAAAGGCCCTGGCCAAAGTCAACACTGGTAGCCTCATCTGTAATGTAAAGGCTGATGGACCCTGCTCCAGCTGCTGGGACCACTCCTGCAGTGACCCTGATCCCTCCACTGTCACACCAGCTGAGGAGAAAGTGGACTGAACACAAAGAGGAGGAAGCTGAAGAGTCTGATGTTAATATGAGCTTTGGTCTTTATGACTAAACCTCTTTTGTTAACATGGCCAATAAAAAGCTGAACCTATATTTGAAAAAGAAGGAAGAAAGGAAGGAAGAAGGGAGGGAGGGAGGGAGGGAGGGAGGGAGGGAGGGAGGGAAGGAGGGAGGGAGGGAGGGAGGGAGGGAGGGAGGGAGGGAGGGAAGGAGGGACGGAGGGAGGAAGGGAGGAAGGGAGGAAGGCTGGAAAGAAAGACAAACAGCTTCCTGGCTAGGCAACAGCCCGTTTTAAACCTTGCACAGATGAACATGACTGGCATGCTCAGTAAGTTGATGAAAACATGATCATCTTTAGCATGCTAATACAAAACAAGATGTTTAAACCTTTCCCTAAAATGAGCTTCAGAGAGGCAGGCACACACACACACACACACACACACACACACACACACACACGTGGAAAGTGTTAGGAGTGTACGATGCAAAAGGACGCAGCCGAAACTCAACTGGGAGCCTTATCGAAATGAGAACAGCCTGGAAAGATAATGAAAATTGGAAGATTCTAACGAACAGGAACACATTAGCAGAAGCATTAGATATTTTTAATGGATTTTAGTTCTTTTCCCCAGTCTTTGTTGTTATTTGCCAGCATGCTTTATGATGGTGGGAAACCTCCGTTTGTTTGCTCATTAACTTCATTGTTTTCCACCGACAGACATCAGTTCTCTTTCTGTGGACCCTTACTTCAGAAATGTATAGAACTAAAATGAATGTGGGGGTTATATTCCCCTTATGACACTTACATAAAACATTAGCATAGTAATGAAGTCAAAATACCTTAGAGTGCAATGCATATTACCCACAGAGGTAATTATCAAAAGAGACATTCTGGAATAGGGACTTTATAAGAATTTCCCTTATTACTATTGAATGAACATTTATATGAAAAATAACAATAAAGCTGGGGAAGCTAGGTAGAAGATAACAGCTAAACTTTGATGACCTTCCTGCCAGAGAGCAATACAACAGCAATCAGTAACGACTGCGTCTCAGGGCTGGCACGATTGCTCAGTGGTTAGGAGAACATGAACGCTGCTCTTGCAGTGCACCTGAGTTTGGTTCTGAACATCTACATCTTTTTTTTTTTCAAAATAAAAAATGATCTTTTAAAGAGGAGGAGAGGGAGCAGAAATGGAGATACCTATGTGTTGAAAGGAAGGGCCACTTGTTCATCCCAGCTGCCCAGGACCAAAATAATCACACAGAAACTGTATTAATTAAATCACTGTTTGGCCCACTAGCTCTAGCTTCTCCTTTGTTAACTCTTACATCTTAATTTAACCCACCTCCATTAATCTGTGTATCACCCCAAGGACGTGGCCTACCAGCAAAGTTTCAGCACATCTGTCTCCATGGCTTCTCTTCCACTCCACCCTTCTTCCTCCCAGCATTCAGTTTAGTTCTCCCGGCCTACCTAAGTTCTGCCCTATCAACAGGCCAAGACAGTTTCTTTATTCATTAATGGTAATCACAGCATACAGAGGGAAATCCCACATCAGCTATGTAAAATGAAAAAAGATTGTACTAAAAAAAAGTCTTAATAAAAAAAAGAAAAGTCTGACTGACTGACTAGTCTAGGCCTCTATGTCTAAGCCTCAAGGATACAAAGAATTTAGTAAAACTTTGCCACAGCTCCTGAACCTGACTAGGGTGACGTGGAGTCCAGGGCACAAGCATCCCGGACATGGCAATACTCATGTCAGTATTGAATAAACAAAAAAACTATGATGGTGCCTATGATGACGTGGGGAACGAAAAGGAAGCCACCCTGGCTGGGGCTCAAGACCCTGAGTTTGTGATGCCAAACAATATATAGATGGCTTCCAAGGTCAGAGGGGGCATTTCCTGATAGGACGGTGTGTAGGGGCCTTTAATTTTTATTTTAATAAATAAAGCTTGCCTGAAGATCAGAGAATAAAAAAGCTCCACTGGTCAGCCTTATAGACCGGGAAGTGGTAACACACACTTTAAACCCAGGAGACACACTAGTTGCCATAGAAACTGGGGGTACTTGACTTTAATCCCAGTCCTAGAGAGGATTATAAAAAGGGTAGAGACAGCTCTAAGACACAGTCTCATTCAGATTCCTGGAGGCAAGATCACCATTTTGGACTGAGGTCAAGGTAAGAGCCAGTGGCTGACTGTTTTGCTTTTCTGACCTTCAGGCAAGTTTTATTTATTAACATACAAATGAAATGTCACTACAACAGTGACCCGAGAAATTCAGACACGATGGGAAGGCCACATGGAAGAGGACTAGGACCCGCAGAGTGAGTCTACATGTAAAGCATTGTGTCTGTCAGGGAGATGCAGGGACGCTTCCAACACACCAGGACGGAATGATCCAGAATGCAGCACTGCTGACATCCCCCAGACCCTGAAGGCACAAATCCATGCCACAATAGTGTGTTGAGAAAGGCCTGATCCCTTTTCTTCCTTCTCCTTTCTGTCCTGGAGCAGGACGATACTGTAACAGGATAACCTCAAGAGAGGTAGTCTTCCAGCAGCTGACTCCACTTGGGATAAAAAAGTTGACTCAGTTTCCCTTTTTTAAAAAATGGTATTTCCAACTTGAAGTAAATGAGAGATTTTGTCACAAGTGACCAGAAAACCTGACCGTTCACATTTTCATCAAGGAGTTAAGGAAATGCCTGAAGATATTTTAGAGGGTTAGTAAGAGAAGACATAAATTTGTATTTGGATTATACCCCAAGTTGTGCTGGTCACACTGCTCCCCAAGCTCAGGGAATATTACATTCTAAGGACCCCCTTTAGGGGTTCCAAAAGTATCAGAAGACACATAAGAAAGACTAACTTCTTATCCTGTCTGCCCCAGACTTTCTTGTCATGGATCCCTTCTGGTCCTATGTTCTGCAATCAGACAACTCATGAAAGTCACTCTGCCTGCTTGTGGTGCATTTCCACAGGTCTAACGTGGAGGTGATGCTAGCACCTGACTCACATGACATTTGATGGAGTGAAGTGGTGTGGTGAGCACAAAGCACTCAGCATTTAGAGTTCTGTAAATACTAGACAAAGTAAAAAAACATTTAGAGAGAGCAGACACCATGACCCTCCTTCTTCTCCTGGGCTTTCATTTCTGCATTTGTTATCTATACTAAAGGAAAATGTAAAATCTTCCCCAAATGGTCAAATGCTGTTTCTGAGACATCAACATCACCATTGGTGCATTTGCTTGCTCAGGATCTACACTCTTCTGACTCCAGCTGCATGGAGCTGCTCCACACAGATCAACTCATCTCAAGATCTTCCTTCCAGAGCTGGGCAATGGTGGCACACACCTTTAATCCCAGCACTCAGAAGTCAGAAACAAGAGGATCTCTGTGAGTTTGAGGCCAGCCTGGTCTAGAGAGCGAGTTTGAGGACAAACAAAGAAAATTTGTCTTAAAACCTCCCTCCCCCAAAACAGACCTTTCTTCCTTCAGAGCTGCTAACGTCAATAGAGAAGTCTCACAGGGAGGGATTTCATCTTATTTGTTTCAAAATCCATGGTGCTAGCTCTCGGCCCTGTTCCTAGCCAGGTTCTCAGTGAGGATTTAGAGAAAACCAAACAGGAGTAATAGATGGTAACTCAAAGCTCTCTCCTGCTTACTCGGATTAAAGAGTTGAACTAATTCATTTAATAAGTTCCCTCACATTTCCTTCTCAAACATGTTGAATATTTTACACTCTATTTTTCTTCTTCTGATGACAGCCCTAAAATACAAAGGGTATAATTTCCTAATATCAGAAGATAATTGTGCCTCTCTATTAAAATGACTTTAAAGTCTTTCATGGGGCCATGCCTCACCTCGAAAGCTGCTGTCTTCCCGCATTTTAACCTTGATCTTTCTTACTTCTGTCAAACGACGAAATTACAACAAAGATCTAATTGACTTTCCAAACCTAGAGTAGAATCGAGCAACTGTTACCATGAGCAGAACAGCGAGGTTGGCTTGAGAGGAGAAAAATAAAGGCTGAAGAAAGTTCTAAAAGCAGAGTCAAAAACTGTCCTAGTTCCTCAGCTTCAATATCAAACCCTGACTTGGCACCTCCTGCATCAGCACCAGCCTGGTTTATCATCATATCAATAAAGACTCTATCTCTGGCAGCTTCTGCTGCAGCCTCCTTACCTTGCATTCATTCCATAACCCAAAAATAGATAGATAGATGGGGGTATCTTCACTGTGTGATGTATGATATTAGAGTCGATATTAGCAATTAAAATAAAGAAGTTACATTCACCTTGGACTGATTACTAAGGCAGGCAGATTTAAGACAAAATGATGTCATGGAATGTGCCAAACCTCACGGATTTATAATTCTTCAATAAATCCTGTCGTGGTAGAAAGACTCAATTGCATTCATTTATGTTTCTGGCATAGCATTCTCATGACACTTGGATTGTTCTTCGGCTCTCCTGGTTTTGAAAGACTGGACTTTTCAAATTTAGTTTGACTACATGAACAGTGAGTGTCTACAGTCTAGTCTGGCTTAGTCCATACCAGTCTATTTCAGGAGATGCTGATATCCAAACAGTTGGCTTCCCATAAACTGTTCAGTGTTCTACAAAGTGAACATTTTTTTTTATTGAAGAGGGATGTTTCTGGAAGGTATGGCAGCCAGAGGACCACCATGTCTGAGAGGGTCCTACCCTACTGCAGCAGCTAGCCCGCTCTAGAATCACAGAAGATTCTTTCCCCTAAAGAACATACTTTGTTCTTGGAAGAACAGAGAACAGCATAGAACTCCAGGTTAACAATCAGTTCCATCCCAGTCCCTTAAAGCTTTCAGGACAATCTCCCTGGTTGTTGTTGCTAAGCAACTACCTTGAAGCCCTTGAGAGCGTGCTTGTCCTGGGGCGTGTGCAGTCTCACTAGGGTGTGTCTCAGCTCAGATTCATTTCAAATATCCTTTTGAAGTATGGTTAAGCCCACAGAACTGGAGCTCTCATTGTCTTTACACAATCCCCGCTATTTCTTCCAAATACTGGCTCCCACTTTTCCCTCCTTCTGAAACTCAGTCATGACCTCTCTGATGTGCAATGAGCTGTCTGGGCAGTCATGACCTTTCTGCTGTGCAATGGGCTGTCTGGGAAGTCCTGTAGCTTCTCATGCGTTAGGTACATTTCTTTTCCAGAACCATGTCTTACAACTTTTAAAAACCTAATCTGGGGGCTGGGGATTAGCTCAGTGGTTGAGCACAAGGCCCTGGATTTGATCCTCAATTCCAAAAAGAAAAAAACCTAACCTGATTATTTGGGGTAGAATGTTGCCCGTAGTTGTACTTTTGAGAGTGCCCTGTTGTATTTCCTTTGACAGAGTCGCTTTCCATGCTTGCATCTGGCATATGTTAGGTGCACACACCCACAGTGTGCACTGGCTGTTCCTGTGGTATGATGTTCTATTGATGCCCGTGATTCTACATGTACCTTCTGATACTGTCACCATGAGCTCTTACACACAGTAATTGCATCTTTGAGATTTCTGACAGGTGTTAATGGGGAACAAAATAGAAACCAAAGAAGTCTAAGCTTACCTTCACTTCTGAACTGTGGTTTTTCAATTACTTCATAATAGAGTGAATTCTATGCAGCAACAAAAAGGATGTAATGTTGACCTAGGGTTGATGACGTCTCAGGAACCACACTCCATGCAGCTTCAAGTAGAGGCCACTAAATGGACTGAGTGGTTTTACTTATAAACTTAGGCAAATATGCGTAACAATAACGTGAAAGCAGAGAGGCCATGATCTCCAGCATTCCTGCCTTAACTGAGGCTCTTCAGCATGAGTGGATATTTACTAGAAGAATTACTCCAGATGTCTGTCTCACCGAGTTATCAGAAGTAGATCTCGCGTCTCCGATGGTACTTCAGATCTCTCTGCATGATGACAGGCAGTTCACACATACATACGCGTGTACACACATGCATGCACACACAGACTGCTCTCATTGAAAATCCCTTCAACCCACACTTCCTATCCGTGCATGGAGTTGGCCTTTTTCAGAATACAGTGGCATACAGGGAACAGCAAGACAGCTAATACATAAATAAATATGTATTTATTTACATACATAATTACATACAAGCTAGATAAACAGGCAAATATGCAACTCTCTTTCTTTGTGCCAGTTATGATTGACTCTGCCTCAGAAAACAAGAGAAAATATTATTTTCAAAAAGGAAAAAAAAAGATAGCATAAGGACTGAATTGGTTCCACAATGCAAGGTTTTAACATTGTTATAACATTGTTTGTGTGGCGTCTCTCTGGAGTCTCCTCACACAGGAGGCTTGTTAATGGTAAGCAGAATGCAACACATACTAGACTCCATACACTGAGTGATCAGGAAACAGCCATATGTCCTTGCTGTCTTCAGTGTGGCTTCTTTGTCATCTTTCAGGCTACGAATTCCACTATACCACTGCATTTGTTCTGTGCATTAAACAGCATCGCCTGAGGTTCTGTGGGGCTTTTTGCTTTTGTTCTTAGTGTTGAAGGACTCCTGAGAAGAGAAGCCGTGTGTGCAAATAATATTATCAGCCAGCAGGCGTAAAAGAAAGAACTGCTCCCCCGTTTTCCACAGAATGCCGATATTTTCCTTTTTTCTTTTTAGTTTCTGTCTTTTTTTTTAAAGATTATCTGGGCCTGCCACTTGCTTCCTCAACATAATTGAACACGTAATTACTATGTAAATTTGGGCTTCCACATGCTTCTGGAAGAGCATAGACCATTTGGTACTAGAGATTTCAAAGCATTAATCATTTGAAATATGGTACATTTGACTTAATCTGTAAAATGAAGATAATTCTTATCTGCCCTGCAGGGATTACCATGAGGATTAATTACTTAATTTTGGTTAAGCAATTTGAACATAAAAGACATTACTTAAATGAAGGTGAGGTCCTGCTATTCAAACCAGAAATCATTGAGTCCTCCTTAAAGAAATTGTCCTTTTGTTTATTGTTATTTCATTGCTATTATTCTTATATTGATGGATAATTATCTAATAATTTTATATTAAAAATGGAATATACTTTTTTCAAAAGACCTAATATGCATGTATTGTTGCTAACTAAAGCAACACTGATGATTACATCATTACTATTAAAGTCTGTGAGATCCCCACACTGTGTTATTAACCTGTTTCATAAAACACTGTGTCACCTTTCAAGGCCTGCTGAAATTATCTCAAGTTAAGAGATTATTAGAAAGAAACAGTAATTCACCTTGAAGACTTACCTCCTTAGCATAAAATAAAAATCACATGTATGCATATAGACATTTACTTTATACCCAACGTCCAAACCAATTTAGAAACAATATAATCTGGTTTAAGAATATAAAATGCCCAATTGTGTTCCCTGTTGATTTCTGGTCACACATGGAATATTCCAGGAAATAATTATTAATTAAAAACATCTACAAGAAGAGAGAGAAGGTGGAATGAAAGTTGGTGTTTGTTATAAACTGCTTCACACACTGATTTTCCTCCAGCCTAAGTTTATTCCCGTGTGAGCCCTCGTCATTTGTCCACTGCCTAATTTTGAAACTTCATTATTTCCTTCAACAAACATTTTTAAACAATTCTTTACTGTGCAACTAATGTGTACCAAGCATTTTTTAGGGGAGAAAGAGACAGAGGTGACAAAGAAAGAGACAAAGACAATAGAGACAGAGACAAAGACAGAGGCAGAGAGAGAGAGAGAGAGAGAACAGAGACAAAGACAGAGACAGGCAGAAGCAGCAATAAAGACACAGGGAATCTTACTGAACATGCAGTTTAAACTCGAGAAGAAGCTACAACCGACTGTGTGTGTCTTATAGCTGGGTCACAGCTAAGAAGGCCATGATGGGATATAACAAGGATATATAACAGGGGTCAAAACTTGTCCCTACTAAGGTATTATTTAAGACAGTTAATACAATTGTCCAGAAAATTTCTCAAGGAGAAAAGACTGGTGGCTTCGTGTGCATCGGTTTCTGAGGGGAGGCCTTGGGTGTCACAAGAAAGAAGAAAGAACTGTGGTACAAGAATCAGCTGAAGATGAGGGAAGCTACAAAAGAGGGCAGATAAGGAAAGTCGTGTGAGCCACTTTAGGGTCTCTCCTAAGAGCAACAAAAAACACAAAATGCGTTTTCTATAAAGTTATTCCCGCCATATATACAGAACTTGCATAAAACAGTGAAATCCTAGAACCTCAAACTTTTATGTTTAGAAACAAACATGTATTCATTAAAATTAGATACAAGCATTGCAGCCATTGAAGAAAAGTTTATATGAATATTAAAATTACAACGTTGTGTGCCACTTATCCTGTGGAACACACTGAAGTCCTGCTCAGTTCCAATCTGGGAGTTTAGGTCAGTATAATCTGACAAGACAGCGAAGTGCACTCACCCAACATTTTATGCGCTCATTGGATGTTCACACTGCAGTCTTTAAGGATACATAGAAAGCTGTGGGAAAGGCGTACTGCAGATCGAGTCTTCTCTAACAGCCTCTAAGATGGACTGGGGAGCATGGAAGCTTATTGAGAAACAGCTGTCCTCCAAGGGCAAGAGTCACTGTTAAGTCCATACTCACTGGTTGGAGTGAGCATAAATGGAGCCCAGACAGAAATGCCAAGTGATGTGACTTAACTCTTAGGTGACAGATAAGCGTAACCACTATAGCTGGCAACAATACCAAGTGGCCTCATTCATGAGACCAGAAGCGACCACAATGAAACACTGAGTCCTTAGAGGAACAGCAGCCAGTACAGATAACCTTTAACTCAAGTAACCAAAGGAGATACGAAAGGGTGCGCAAAAGCTGGATGAAGCCCTCCGGAAGGAAAGCCGTGATCTTTCCGGTTTCTAACCCTGAGCCACCTACATACTCCACAGTTGGTTAGTAAGGCAAGACAAGAATTCTCAATGTTGTAGAGGCATGTGCTCTCAAGACTCAATTGTCTGTTTCTTCAGTGTCTATGTGTGTGAGCAGGTACACACTCCTGTGTGTGCATATGCAGGCATGTGCTCTCAAGACTCAAGAGTCTATTTCTTCAGTGTCTATGTGTGTGAGCAGGTATACACTCCTGTGCATGCAAATGGAAGCAAGTGCTCTCAAAACTCAAGAGTCTGTTTCTTCAGTGTCTACGTGTGAGCAGGTACACACTCCTGTGCGTGTACATGCAGATAACAAGGAAAAATGCCAGGACTCCTCCTTTTTGGCTCTCCTCCACATTTCCTTGAGATAGGGTCTCTCCCTAAACCAGCAGACTCCAGAAATACTCCTGGATCCAGCCCTTCGAAGCTCTAGGGTTACAGGCACGAGCCACCATACCCAGCTTTTTTATGGGGGTGATACGAATCTGAACTTGATTCCGCAAGCTTGTGTAGAAACCCTTCTTATCCACTGAGCCATCTGCCCAGAGCCTCATCAGTGAATTTTTTTCATGGTGGTCTAGGTCATGCTCAACCACCTTCTTCTAACCGACGAGCACATTTTCATTGTGCGTGTCTTATGGCTAAGAAAGAAGCACGATACTTAGCAAATGAATCGGGCATTTGTGGGCCTTATATTCTGCATTTGACGAGGCACTAACTCATTAAGTGTGTGGTAGAGACAACAGCTAGATTTGAGTTAGTCCCCGAGGAGACATTAAAGTCTCTACAGAAGATTCAAAACACGGTATAAACAACCCCCCATCTTGGCCCATATAACCTGCCAAATCCCATGGCAGTCTCTTCGATAGAGAAAGATAAAGAAGCCATTTGTGGTGATACAGACCAGAAAGCAAACGGAGTAAAGTAAGGAATGAAGAGGAATTCCAGGCAGACTCAGGCTTCTAGTATAGGCTTTAGGTTACTAACAGAGGGCCTGCTGCCTGCCACAGCAGCCAAGGCCCCATGTAAAAGTAGCTATCAGAATGTTCTGAAGACTGAGACCGTGGATCTAATCACAGGATGTGTAGCTACAACCGCCTGCTAATCTGGATGCTCAGATCTGGATGATCTAATCACAGGTTGTGCAGCTACAACCGCCTGAAGCACTGAGACTGTAGATCTAATCACAGGTTGGGCAGCTACAACAGCCTGAAGCACTGAGACTGTAGATCTAATCTCAGGTTGTACAGCTACAACCGCCTGAAGCACTGAGACTGTAGATCTAATCACAGGTTGGGCAGCTACAACAGCCTGAAGCACTGAGACTGTAGATCTAATCACAGGATGGGCAGCTACAACAGCCTGAAGCACTGAGACTGTAGATCTAATCACAGGTTGTGCAGCTATAACCGCCTGCTGCTCTGGATGCTCAGATACACCCCCAGGCCGTAGACTAAGATGGCTGAGATGGGAAGGGAGCTCCTTGAAGGAATGCCTTGCTGCTGATTAGGAAAAGCTAACAACCTCTGGCTATTGACTAACTTGGGCTCTTCCTCTGCAGACACATCGCCATTCCCAGATCACACCACTTCCAAGGCCCACCTCTGACAACAGATACATGGGTGCACAGATCTGGCTATAGAACCCGTTTCAGGGCACACCAACAGACACCATTTCCTGCAGAGCTCGCACACCCGCTGACTGAAGCTTTGGTATGTACACATTGAAGTTTCACTTCCTCCTCTGGCCAATATTGTTGTATCCCTTTTCTTTGCACAAATATGGATCCTTTTCAAGGTATGAGACCTCAAACTTCTTCAACGAAAGAAAATTCTGAGCAAACTGCATAAAACAGAAGTATATCGAGAGTCATGGTCAATCAGATTCAGTAAAAACAAAAAAAAAAAAACTTCAAGAACACATGAGCCAGTCCCCACATCACTCATCGCTGCGCTAATGTACCTCAGTTCACACTTGAGACCTAATCGGATAGGGGTAGGAATATCCCCTTTGATGAGCCGATTAATAACAAATGCTGACCTGAACTGACAGTAATTCTGTCCAGCATGCTGGTGTGAGCTAATACAAGACAGCTGCTGGTTCATACTGCCTCTCAGGCTGGCCCTGAAAGACAGCAGTGGGAGGAAATTCTCTGAATGGACCAACCTGTGGGCAGAGCATGTGGCCACATGCACAGAGAAGCAGTGAACTATGAAATAATATACACGTTCTTACTCTCAGGGACCTTGCTTAGTTTGGAGATTATTAGAGTTGACAGGTTTCTAAACCATACGGAGGACTGATGATAACAGGCAAGAAGATCTTTGCAGCTCACAATAATCCCTCCCAGAAAGCACACACTGAAAACAAGGAGGACGGAGTAACTCTGTCTCTAAATGACAACTACTCTACTCTTGGTGGCTAACCCTGAGTGAACAGAGTTCATAATTTCAAGTTTAGGGACTGTTTAATTATGACCTCGTCAGCTCAAGCTCACTCTACCCACGGCTAATATAGCTTCCTTCTTTTTCCTTGTAAAACAAGATATTACGTATAGTAATATGTAATAGCCCTGACTATCCTGGAATTACTTTGTAAATCAGGCTAGTGTCAAACTCAGAGATTTTCCTGCTCCTGCCTCCCATGTGCTAGGATTAAAGGCATGCTCCAAGGTTAATCTAGCTTCTATCACCAAGAACTTCCCAATATATCAACCACAGGGATATAATCCTAAACCTTCAATATAGAGCTATGACTCAAAGAGACAAGTCTATCTACCAACAAAAAAATTCTACCAGGGCTTTCTACCCTAGAAAAGGCAATGATTTGTCTTGATCAAGACTGGCAAGAACTTCAGTTATGGGTGGAGATCCCACATGGCATTGTGCAGACATTACAGTGATATTCTCCACAGTAATGAAACCAGTTGGTCTCACATAGACCTCACTATCCACAGCGGCCGGCCTGATAGAGTAACAGCATGGCTTCTTGAAGACACAGCTAAGGAATATTAAAATGCTGGCTGGGGCAATTAACCTTGATTTAATAACCCCACTGCTTTGTATGCATTCTAAAAGTTTTAATTTTTTTAAAAATGTGATCATCAGGAGGATGAAGGGCACAGTTACAGAGAAAAGCAGAGTAAATATACAACTGGTACAGGTCATTATCTCTTGGTATTCCTATACCCAGATTCAACTTTAAATGGATGAATTTGGGAACTTTGGTCAATTAATATACAGTCATCAGAGGCTTGGCCTTTCCAGGACTTAAGACTTTGTATAGTGGATGATAAATGGCTGAGAAATAAATCAAAGAAACAACACTGAAGCTTGATTAATAAAAAATCAGAGTCAAAAATTGGGGTTCAACATGAAGATCCAAAAAGCAAAACAGTCAGACACTGGCTCTTACCTCAACCTCAATCTGAAATGGCAATCCTGCCTCCAGGAATCTCAGAATGAGACTGTGTCTGAGAGCTGCCCTCCCCCAGTTTATATTCCTCTCTAGGGCTGGAATAAAAGCGTGCTCCACTGGGATTAAAGGTATACACCACTGGGATTAAAAGCATTCACCACCCGGTTTCTATGGCAACTAAAGTGACTACTGGGATTAAAGGTGTGTGTCATTGTGGCTACTGGGATTAAAATAGGAAGGCTATAACTAATATAAGAAAACTATGTTTAATAAGTACACTGACTATATAAAATATATATAGGCAATAAATACATCAATAATGTCTAGTCCATTTGCATTTGACAAGTTCAGAGAAAATATTTTATATCTATCCTATCTTGGTAAGTCTAAAGTGTTATACCTAATTTACTTTCTATCATAACTTGCTTTCTGTGTCTGTTAAACTATAACTATAGTCATCTAATCTTCAACTCCCTCAGAGACCCAAGGAGGATATAATATTAACTGAGTAAGCAGGAAGAGCAAGCAAGTGACTTCCAAAAAATGTGAGTAATGACAGAAACAGTTGGCTGCCTGGACAGTCACCCAAAGTTCCTCTGCAATGTTGGGGCATCCATCTTCAGCCTATAGGTCTAGAATATTCAACATACTTTTCTGTAAAGCAGAATATTTTTGTCCTGCTTGTCTTATTAGGACATCATAATGTCAGCAGTCAAGGCAGGGGCATTTTCTTGCCCAGTAACTTACTTTTACCAGAAAGAAAGTAAATTCCATGTGGAGTTTCTTTGATGCCCATTATCTTCTCTGAAGTAGATTGGTGTTGCCAGGAGCAGACATGTCTCATTGTCATAAAGAAGAAGAACCTAGGTTATTCAAACATCTTAAATGCCATTTTCTGTAGATCTCTGAGGTGTTTGAAGATGACCTCTCTATCTAAATTATATCTTTGTTTGACCTTGAAAACATACCTAACATGACTACAATTTTGATTATACTAGGTGATTAACTACTAACCTACATTTCTTTATTATCCTAAACAGTTGGTAATAATAATTTTCAAGGGCTAGAAATTGGCATTACACTGTTAAATGAGCTGTATAGGTAATACTTTGAACAAGATTAAAAATGTATGTACAATATGTTTTAACAAAATTAATCTCAAATTTGTATCAATATACAAAAGTAAAACCAATGTAAAACATTTAAAACTGATAGTTACTTTTTAAAAGTAGATTCAATAATCTACCTTTTTATCTTATCATATCTAGATCCTCCCTTTTTCTTTTCATAATAGATTCAATAATCTACCTTTCTATCTTATCATATTTATATCCCCTTTTTTTCTTTTCCTTCCTTTTTTCCTTCTCTCTCTCTCTCTCTCTCTCTCTCTCTCTCTCTCTCTCTCTCTCTCTCTCCCTCTCTCTCTTTCTTCCTTATTTTGGGGGGTTTTTCAAGACAGGGTTTCTCAGTAGCTATGGAGCCTGTGCTGGAACTCACTCTGTCCTTGAACTCACAGAGATCGGCCTGCTTCTGCCTCCTGAGTCCTGGGATTAAAAGCATGTGCCACCATCACCTGGCCTTTTTTTTTTTCAAAGCAAGAACCTTGAATCTAATTTTCTTTGTTTATTTTTTTCCTCATCATTATCCATAACAACTTGTAACCAACACATTAAACAAAACAAACATCCATAATCTATTTTTTGGGGAATGTGGGTGTAGTTTTCTAGGCTACTTTCTGCTGATTGGGGGCACTAATAATCTTATAGAGATCCAAATAAAATTCAGAATTATGTTAAGTCCTCACTGGAGTATTCTGTGAGGCTGGTCATCTCAGTCAGCAGTCTTGAGGCTGTTCTGGATGTAGAACTCAGAGGAAACTGCAACAGAGATGCTCTGAAATGTTGGATCATCTGGGCCATCTTTTCCCATTGGAGATTTTTCAGAGGGTCTTCCTTGATAATACGTGATTTTTCTTAACCAAGAATGAATCTGCACAACACCCTTTAAAATAGCCAGAAATAAAATAAAATATCTTGGGGTAATTCTAACCAAACAAGTAAAAGGTCTGTATAACAAGAACTTCAAGACCTTGAAGAAAGAAATTGAAGACGATATCAGAAAATAGAAAGATCTCTCATGCTCTTAGACAGGTATGGTTAATATAGTAAAATGGTAATCTTACCAAAAACAACCTACAGATTCAATGCAATCCACATCAAAATCCCAGCACAATTCTTCACAGACCATGAAAGAACAAAACTCAACTGTATATATATTTAAAAAAAAAACCCAGGATAGCTAAAACAATCCTGTACAATATAGGAACTTCCAGAGGTATCACCATCCCTGACTTAAAGCTCTACTATAGAGCTACTGTAAATTAAAAAAAAGCTTGGTATTGGCATAAAAACAGTCACTCAGATCAAGGGAATCAAACTGAAGACCCTGACATAAATCCACACACCTATGAACACCTGATTTTTGACAAAGTCAAAAATATACAATGGAAAAAGGAAAGCATCTTCAACAAATGGTGCTGGCACAACTGAATGGCAGCATGTAGAAGAATGAAAATAGATCTGTATCTATCACCATGTACAAAAATCAAGTCCAAGTGGATCAAAGACCTCAACATAAATCAAGTTACACTGAAGCTGATAGAAGAGAAAGTGGGAAGTACACTTGAACACATTGGCACAGGAGCCCATTTCCTAAATGTAACCCCAGTAGCACAGACTCTGAGATCAACAATTAATAAATGGGACCTCCTGAAACTGAAAAGCTTCTTTAAAGCAAAGGACATGGTCAACAAGACAAAACGACAGCCTACAGAATGGGAAAAGATCTTCACCAACCCCACATTTAACAGAGGACTGATTTCCAAAATATATAAAGAACTCAAGAAACAAGGCATCAAAATAACAAATAACCCAATTAAAAATTGAGTACAGATCTAAGCAGAGAATTTTCAACTGAAGAATCTCAAACAGCTGAGAAACACTCAGAATTGTTTAACATCCTTAATCATCAGGGAAGTGCAAATTAAAACAACTCTGAGATACCATCTTACACCTGTCAGAATGGCTAACTTAAAAAACACTGATAACAACTTATGCTGGAGAAGATGTGGGATAAGGGGAACACTCCTCCACTGCTGATGGGAGAGCAAACTTGTTGGGAAATGAATGTGGCAGTTTCTCAGAAAACTGGGAATCAATCTACCTCAAGACCCAAGTACATCATTCTTGGGCATATACCCAAAGGATGCTCAATCATACTATAAAGACACTTGCTCAGCTGTGTTCATAGCAGCATTGTTCATAATAGCCAGAAACTGGAAGTAACCTAGATGCCCCTCAACTGAAGAATGGATTAAAGAAAATGTGGCACATTTACACAATGAACTATTACTCAGCTGTCAAACAATGACCTCGTGAAATTTTCAGGGAAATGGATGGAACTTGAAAAAAAAATCCTGAGTGAGGTAACCCAGACCCAGAAAGACAACATGATATGTACTCACTCATAAGTGGATGTTAGGAGTAAAGAATAAACAACCTACAATCCACAGCCCCAGAGAAGCTACATAACAAGGAAGACCCAAAGAGGGATGCATGAATTTCCCTGGGAAGGGGAAATAGAAGAGATCTCCTGGGTAGACTGGGGGTAAAGGTAGGGACTAAGGGGGATGGAAACTTGAGAGAGCAAGTTAGGAGGGCTGGGTTAGGAAGGTTGGTTAGGGGCTGTACGAAGGTGAAGAATTAAAAACAACATTTTGGAGTTAGGGAGAAACCTGGTGTCGGGAAAAACCCAGGAATCCACATGGATAACCCCAACTGAGACTCCTAGCAATAGAGGAGAGGGTGCCTGAACTGGTGACTACCCTAATTGTCATCATAAAGCCTTCATCCACTAACTGATGGAAGCAGATGCAGAGACCCAAGCACTAAGCTCAGTTCCAGGAGTTCTCCTGAAGAAGGGGAGGAGGGATTGTATGAGCCAGGGGGTCAAGATCGTGGAACCCACAGAGATAGCTGACCTAAGCTCCTGTGAGTTCAGAGACTCTGGACCAACCATTAGGAGCCTGCATGGGCTGACCCAGGCTTTCTCTTGCAGCCTTGGAAGATATGGCTAGTGTTTCTGTGAAGCACCAGAGGCAGGCAGGTTTTCCAACACAGAAAGACTGGGATCTCTAAGCCTGGCTCACTCTCTTGTTGTATGGACATGTTCTGCCCAACCATCTTACTCCCCCGTGCCCAGAAGAAGATGCCAAAATTCTGGCTACTCCCAGTGCTGTTGAGCAAAGGAATTTATGTCTTCCAGCTGTGTGTCGTCAGCGTCCATCACCATCTGAAAAGCTAAGCTTTCGTTTGCAAGTAGAATAAAGTCTCGGGCCTTTCAAAGGTCTTGGCAGCATGTTGGACAATTATAACAAAATCAAGAAATTGTTGGTTATGCAGCAGAAAGAAGAGGTTGTGTGATGACAGCAGGAAGCATTGCAGCACTGCAGACATGCTAGACGGCGGGCGGGTTAAATAGAACGGAGGGGAAATGGATGGTCTGTATTATGATCTGGAGACGATGCTGCAGCAGCAACTGAGGCCGAAGCTCATTGCAGTCAATCCTCTTACCAGCTCGTCCCGAGCCCAGTAGAAGCTACACTTGTAGGCAGTAAGCTCAGTGTGAGAAGCACAGGCTCTCATTAGTGCAAGGGGCAGACTTCTCAGCAATGCTGATGATGTTCAACCAGTTCCCTTTAGCCCCTGGTGCTCACATTTGTCAACTGTTGTAATCACTGCTAATGGCTCAAGCCTGACCCTGGTCTCTAGAGAATCACCCCATATACCCCCATAATAGTAAATTCCTCTTCTTCCCCCGCCAAAGGGTTCATGACACCTACATGGTAACTTTGTAGTGCATTTTCTAAACACCTTCTTCTATTTGCCTTTTGTTTTTACATGCTAAAATAAAGACTTTTTTTTAAAGGTTTTCTTTACATGGTAGCTAATGGATTTTTGCAAATATAAACAAACCACCAACAAAAGCTCTGGACTTTCCAGTGCTTTGGCATAGAAGTACCACAGTGCCGCAATAATTAACCTCCCTCTCTTAAACAAAGGTCATCGCAGGGCCAGCCCACTCTCAGCCGGAGCAAATAGATGGAGGAGACACGCTCAAAGCAGGAAGCTCCCACGTGCCAAGCAAGTGCTCTCCCACTGAGCTGTGCTTTCAGTCCTACAGACTCAATTCTTGACAGAAGGAACAGCACAGCCCTGTTGTGGAGCGTTACGGATACAGGAACCAACAGCATTGCTTGGGTCTTTCATGGCAATGATCTAGAATAAACATTTTTCACTTCCAATACGGAAATACAAACACTCTGAATGAGGCTTTTGTCCCACTTTCTGTTTCTGAATTATTTCATTACATCCTCTTCTAGCCTGTGACTTTATTTTAATCAATTTGACCACTTTTTCCATCAGTGCTGTAAAAGTAGAAAGGAGACTACAAAATAGAACTTTGTGAACAAATAAAGACATAACACTGATTGTATATTATCTCATTTTCCCTTTCATGGTCCGGGGTCAAAATAACCTCCCAGTCCAGGCGTTCTTTCCTCAAGATGAATAGCTGACGGGGTTGAGGTATTTATAACTGCCAAACCATAGCTGGGTTTGGCGGGGCAGGGTGCCAAGGGTCAAATTCACAAGAGCATCAGAATAAGAAAGTGGAGCTTAAGGATCTTAAATCAGCATTCTGCAACTAAAGCTTGCGACACACTGATAAACGACAAAGCCAAGTTGGGGAGCCACCACCCACACACCTGAAGAGACATGTAACAAATCACAGTAAGCTAGGAATTATCCATGTGTGTTACTTGAAGTAGAAACAAGCATTTTCCTCAAAAACTTTAATTCCAGTAAACGTGTGCCTACGTGTGTTAATGCTAAGTCATGGTACAGATCATATTTTCAATAGGGAATTGTAGTTGATCCAATTTAAAGTCACCAGTCTCGACAGAAAAGGTCTGCCAATACTAGAGCACACATGGGCTATGTCTCGAGCCCCAGTGTTTTATCATATGGTTCTACCAGTGCCTGTGAGCCAAAGCAGGGCGGCTTTTCAGTAGTCCAGGCTCCTCCCGCCAGCACCCTGGCTATATTCTCTGCTCACCAGATTACACCCTTGTAAAACCCAAATACTAGCGGGAAACCCAGATAATTACTTTCTTAGTTAATTCATAGTATTTATTTGGCTATAATCTTCTTTACAGAGCTAAGTCAAATTCAACTAATATTATTAGAAACAAATTCTCTCAAAGCCAGGGCTAATTAACTAATGCAATGTTCTCTAAGAATCGCTGTGCATCTTGAATTATTCAAGAGTCAATATCTAACCTTCACCTTAATGTTAGCTTATGTCTACACCAACTGTTTGCCCAAAAGAACAAACTCACAATATTTTTAAGTGCTTTATATACAAACTGAAACCAATTTTCCTCTTACTTTACCTTTCTAGAAAGACCATCTTTCTAAAGACTTTAAGAAGCATTCCATGCAAAGAAAGAACTCAGAGAACATATGCCTGTCTTCTGAAATCTAAAGAGATGCTGATGCAGAAGACGCGCCCCCCTTCCTGGAATCGGTACCTCTGCAGCCTGAGTCACGCTGAGCCTCATTAGTAAAGGACTCTGTAAATACTACCTGTCCCAAAGGACAGTCACGGAATCTGAGGTAAAATCCTTCCCGTTTCATTAGGTGAGCTTTATTGGCTTTATGTTTTTGATTTTCCAATAGTAGCACGTCTGAGGAAAGACTAGAAGGTACAGTTAGGACTGGAGAGAGGGCTCAACAATTCCGCACGGTTGCTGTTCCTCCAGGGAGGAGATTTGATTCCAACACCCACAACAGGTGATGCACAACCTTCATGAACTCTAGCTCCAGCACATCCAATGCCTCTTCTAGCCTCCACAGGCACTGCACATGCGCATGCTCTCATACATACATGCACACACACATAGACAAAAATAAAACTTAGAAAGACAATACATGAGTGGAATAGACAAGGTAGCTATCTACTCACCGAGCAGATAGTCAAGAACTTAGTAAAACCATCAAAATTTTGAAAAGACAAAAAACACACAGCAGCCGAAAACCATTTAGAAAACACCAATGTAGGAATCTTGGATACCTTTGACAGTGTGTTTTCTAAAATATCATCTTCTAACAATTTTATTGCTGGTATTTAAAAACAGTATTTTATACATGGACAGTATATCCAATAATATGACTTAATCCTCTGCTACATCTAAAATTATGTTGAGAATCTTTTCAGGCTGAAATTAACCAGCTGTGCTCGGTGGTCCGAGGAGTACCTGTTAGGTCTTCCTTCCCAAGGCCGGGTCATTTTTTCTTGCCTCACTTTCTTGACTTGGACCTAAAACAAAAGAATTAAGCAGAAATGATAGGAGAATAAGCATCTGATGGTTTTGTTCTTTGTATCAAGTAAAGCACTTTTAATATTTCCCTTTAAAGAATATCACTTATAACAGATTTTTTTATAAATATTCTCCATTAAATTAGGATCATTCCCTGTTCAATTTTCTGAGAATGCAGTGTTATTGTTTTACTGTGGTCATGTGGTAAATTTATCAAATTTTTTTTCCTTTCTGTTTATATAACCGAATGATTTTTCTAATTTATTGTTGTGGAAAACTGCATCAATTTTTATTTCAAGTTCTAGACCTAGTGCAGAAACAAAACAAATCTGGTTGTTAATATATTTACTCATTTTAGTCTACTGGCTCAAATATGTTCTTTTGTATGATCTTTTTACCCTTTTGGCTTTTGGGGGGCTCACCACCCAGCTACCTAATAAATCACACATGGAGGTTTATTCTTAGTTATGAATTGCCCAGCCTTAATTTAGCATGTTTCTTGCCAGTTTTTCTTAACTAATTAACCCATCTACCTTTTGCCTCTGGCCTTTTACCTTTCCCTTACTTCTGTATAGCTCTCTTTCACTCTGACTCCGTGATTGGCTGGGTGGCTGGATGGCTGGGTGGCTGGGTGGCTGGGTGGCTGGGTGGCTGGGTGGCTGGGTCGCTGGGTGGCTGGGTCGCTGGGTGGCTGGCCCAGATGTCTTCCTCCCCTTGTTCTCTTTTGCTTCTTGCCCTCCTCTTCCTCAGCTCTCCTTCTGTTTATTCTCTCTGCCTGCCAGCCCCACCTATCCCTGTTCCTGCCTTGCTATTGGCCATTCATCTCTTTATTAGACCATCAGGTGTTTTAGGCAAGCACAGTAACACAGCTTCACAGAGTTAAACAAATGCAGCATAAACAAAAGTCACACACCTGAAAATAATATTCCCAACAATGTTCATAACAGCATTATTTGAGGAAAACAAAACTAAAACAAAAACAATTGCCAGTAGTAAACTAGAAACTTATACTAAGTGCACTTAAGGAAATATTCCATAAAAGTTGAAAGGTTATCGATTCTGTATCACCATGGGTGAGCCTCAGAGATGTGACATCAATCAAAAGACATGCTGTGGGACAGTCTTTCTGTGCTGTGAAAACGTGATGCTCTCATTGTTAGGAAAAAAAAAAACTAGGCAAGATTTTCGGGTCAGAGACGATGCTGGGAAGAAAGGTGGAGTCTGAGGAGTCGTGAGCCAGGTGTGAAAGAAATGGGAATGAGCCTTGGGGCAGCCCATAGATTTATAGAAATGGGTAAATTTAAGTTGTAAGAGCTGGCTGGAGACAAGCCTAAGCTATCAGCTGCTCGTTTATAATTAATAGTAAGACTCAGTGTGGTTATTTGGGAGCAGCTGGTGGGACAGAAAAGTCCGCCTGCAGAGAAGTCAAACTAACAGTTTATGCAGAGGATGTAACATCTTTGTATCATTGATTTGACATATAAGTAGCATATCATATATCACACCAGTATGATAGATATCTACACATGATTCCTGTCCTACGTAGAGTTCAGAAACAGGGGGCAGATCATGATATCAAGAATTTGGGGTTGAGTCTTTAGGAGTCAGCCACTGGGAGAGGGCTTAAGTGAAGGGAGTGGGGGAACATCTGCATAAAAATAGAATGCTCAAGCCGGGCAGTGGCACACACTTTAATCCCAGCACTCAGGAGGCAGAAGCAGGTGGATTTGTGTGAGTTCAAGGCCAGCCAGGTCTACAGAGTGTGTTCCAGGACAGGCTCCAAAGCAAAAAACATGCTCATTTTTTATCCAATGGTGTTTTCATTTGTGGAAACACATAGAGCCGTGCATTTATATTTAGCAGCTTTATAAGTATGTTATATTTCAATCAATATTTTTGAAACAGATTATCAAATAAAAGTAATAAACACATGTGTAGATATTCCATCTCTTTGGCATAATGTAATAAAGTATGAAATTGGGAGCTGTGTGAACTCAGATCCTTTCAGAGGCAGCTGCCAAGATATGATTAAAAAGTCAGGGATTTTATTCAAAAATGTCCCATGAAAGACCTTGAGAAAGGATTGAATAAGGCTCGAACAGTCAATGCAAGCTAGAAAGGCAAACATGGGTAGAAATATCCTACACTATGATGACATCAAAAAGGTTCAAACAGGCTACTTGGGAACTGATGAATCCTGGAAATCCACCTGGACATTCCTACCATGGACAGCCTGTGCGGTGCTCACTGGGATTTCAGCACAGCATCTGGGGCTTCTGCAGAGTTACTGCTCTCCACAGTGTGCGCTCTAAGGGCACCAAGAAGTTCCATCCAGGTATTGTATTTTTCTTTTAATATAGACCTTTGGGTTTTTAACATGCTTTTGTATTTTTGTTCACTTTTTAAAATCTAAATTAAGTAAAGTTAATTTTTGGCTTTTAGTTCTATAGATTTGAGCAAACGCATATAGTCACCTGTTGGGGGGAGCTGCTGTCATTCCCAGCTGTCCAGACTCAAAATAACCACACAGAAACTATATTAATTAAATCACTGCTTGACCTATTAGCTCTAGTTTCTTTCTAGCTAGCTCATATCTTAAATTAACCCATTTCTTTTATTTTGTATTTACCACAAGGCTTGTGGCCTACCGGCAAATTTCCGATACGTCTGTCTCTGGCCATGGCTACATGGCGTCTTTTTCCTCTGGCGGCTCTATGGCATCTCTTTGACTCTGCCTAATATATACGTGTGTGTGTGTGTGTGTGTGTGTGTGTGTGTGTGTGTGTGTGTGTGCCATTGGCCAAAAGCTGCTTCTTTACTCATTAACCATTAAAAGCAACACAGATACAGAAGGACTCCCACACCATTCACCCCCATAGTTATGATAGTTAAAACCGAGTTCCTCACACTAGAAATTCCTTCATAAGTCATATCTAAAGTCAATCTGTCACCCTCACACCTGGCAACTACTGAACACTGCTTTCTAGAATATAAATGGCATCATGTATATTGTGTAGCTTATTGACACATAAATACATATATCATATGCATACTTTAACTGCTATTCTAGCATTTAAATTAATTGACATTAATTCATATTTCTATATGCATAATTTCTTTTGTATTGTTAATGGTATTTTATTATATGGATATATATATATTACATTTTTTTTAGCAATTTGTCAAATACCTGGATTGTTTCCAATTTGGGGCATTTATGGAAAAAAACACTGTCAAGGTTTATTCTTCTCTTAGATGCTTAAATAACTATATCCAGAATTTTTAAATCAGATTATAAATTTAATGACTAAAGACAACTTTGCAAAGTGGTGGTACCACTGTGTGTTCCCACCATCGTGTGTTCCCACCATCATGTGTTCCCACCACTGTGTTCCCACCACTGTGTGTTCCCACCACCATGTGTTCCCACCATCATGTGTTCCTCCCACTGTGTGTTCCCACCACTGTGTGTTCCCACCATCATGTGTTCCTCCCACTGTGACTTCCCACCATCGTGTGTTCCTACCACTGTGTGTTCCCACCAGTCATGAATTCGGTTGCTTATGGCTCCACATTCTAATTAGCACAAGGTATTGCTGGGAGTTTTAGTTGTTGGATTGTTTTACCTGTTCTAATATGTATACAGTGCCTTCATTTTTAGTTTAATTTACATTTCCTTAATGAGCGATGTGAAACACTTTTGTATTTGTTGCTATCCACACACTTCTTTTTTAATTATGTCTTTTATTGTTGAAATTGTAGTAAAATTCATAATTTTCTCCTTCCCTCTCCTCCCTCCAAACCACCCCCTCATATACCCCCCCTCTGTCTTTTGAGTTTATGGCCTTTTCTCCATTACTTGATACATATGTATATACATATGTGTATGCAGCAACATTCTGCTCAGTGCATATAATATTCTGCTCAATGCATATAATGTTACTTGATGTATGTGTTCGGGGCTAGCTATTGGGTATTGGATAACCAATTGTTGTGCTCTTGCCTGGGGAGGACTGTTTCTTTCAGCATGTCCTAGTCACCTGCAGTTTTTTGGGTAGAGCTGAGGTCTCCTGGGCTTTCCCCTGCTCTCTTTAGCATGTCTATTGTATGTAGATGTATGCATTGAGACTGGGCTCCACAATTCTGCATTTTATTGGTTGTGGTTTTCCTGTACTGGTTTTCTATTGCCCAGGGAAGTTTCCTTTGGTGTGGGTGAGGCCCACACTGATTTGTGCACTTAAGGATAAATAATTACAGTGTAGTTAGGGATTATGTGGACTTTATAGAATTTAGTAAAAAATTCTCCATGGTCCATGAATTCACCAACCCTGAGTGTTTGGCTAGGTTTCCAGGACGAGGCATGCTTGTTCTCTTGTTGAAAGGGTCTTAACTCCAATTACAGAGCTGTTGGTAACTGCCAAGGTATGAGTGCCCCTACTGCACCCTTAGGGTGATAACATCATACTTGTCATTGTTGTGGTTCATAGGCATCCAAAACGCTTTTTGCATTGCCCTTGTTTACCCACCCCACCCCCCTAAGGCAGAGGGATAGCAAGTTGGAGGCCAGAGAGAAACAACCTCTCAAAAATGACATATTACAATGACTCAGGTGTTAATCCACTGACATTTAAATTACAAGAATCCCTAAGAGAAAAAAAATGCAGATGACAAAAGGGAGTCCCATCTAAGTAGTTCCCATCTACTTAGAATGCATTTGCATACATGTGCATGCAGAAATATTTCCATGAAGACGAAGAAGCACAATAGCTGATGTTTTCCTTTTCATATTCTGATTTCTTCTAATGGGTGTTATTTTAGTGATGAAGAATTGGAAGAATGAAAGCAAAGCATTAGAGAGAAATAAAGCATCCTGGTTAAATATTAATCGTGATGGAAGTATCGAGAAAACAGTAAGCTGTGCTGGGTATACTTATTAAAGAAGGTAGATTCACAGACAATATTAAAACTATACATCTAATTAAGCTTCGTTTGTATAGAGCAAACCTCATTCCGCAGCAATGCCAACTACAGAAGACTGAACATATTTTTGAGCTCATGCTTGTGTGTGTGAGCCATGATGGGTATGTGACTGAATTCTCTGTATGAAGTAAACCCGAGACCGCCAGAGCTTTCTCGTTAGCACAGAGAGCACAGGTCTCTCTCTGGCTCCCAAAGTCTGAACTGCAGCTGCTACAATGCCTGAGCCCACTCTTTGCTCACAGTGTTGAGTTCATAGAGCAACTCACGCTTCACAGGTCTCCCTTCCTTCAGGCTGAGATCTACTTTTGCATCCCAGAGTTACAGAAGTCATATGAACCCTCAGCCACAAAGCCCGTGTCCTGGGGACGTGCTGTCTCAACAATAGAAATTTCAAGCTTCAAACCATGGCTTTCATCACTCCCATGGCTGTATAGATTTCCTTCTCTAAGCTGGAAAGATGGTGCCCAGGGGACCACCTTATCTTTCTTAAAGAATGTCAGCATCACTGACAACCAGACACAGAACAAGCATTTTCCTAAATAGAGGATGTTTTCATGTCATTCAAAATCCCTGCATTTTTCCAACCAATCTCAAACGATGTGACAGCAAGCTAATAGCCATGAAGATACTAGCCATTTAAAACATGCACTAGGATGTCAATCAGATCAAAAACACCACTCACAGTGGGAGACCGAGAAGTCATAGGGTAGACATGCAACCTATTCAAGGAACACCAGGGTTCCCTCTATTGTCCTTGCTGAGCCCTGTCCTGCTGCTTCCTGGTGTTTTATTAATGAACAGACACTGTAGTACATTCCACTAGGAGGGAAAGGTTTTCATTCAATCTATGGGCACAAAGGGGGCGTCTCTTTGTGAGCTATGAAGTATAGAGACAAAAATCAGGACAGCCCTTCAAAAAGTGTTATTAACTCAGTGCCTGGGAAATGTTGATTGAAACCAAACCACAGCCTGTCAACCCCCAGGTCACAGCCAGAGGATGCTCTATTTTTCCATAGTACCCTTGATCACATGATGACAAAAAACAGAAATATTCATGACTTTTTTAATAAAATAATGACTACAGTAAGAATGGCAATAGAGACTTTTAATATCTGTGTAGACAGACAACTAGACAGATGGATAGATGATAGATAGATGATAGATAGATAGATAGATAGATAGATAGATAGATAGACAGACAGACAGACAGACAGATAGATAGATAGATAGATATAGATAGATGATAGATAGATAGATGATGATGATAGATAGATAGATGATAGATAGATAGATAGATAGATAGATAGATAGATAGATAGATAGATAGATGCATCTCACCCCTATCAACAACTGTCATTGTGTTAGAGAAAGTGATGTGGGATTTCCCTCGGTATGCTGTAAATATGTTTTATTATCATTGGTTCATAAAGAAGCTGTTTTGGCCTATGGCAGAATAAAGCCAGGCAAGAAATCCGAACAAAGATATAGAGAGAGAGTAGGCAGAGTCAAAGAGACGCCATGTAGCTGCTGAAGGAGAAAGACACTGGGAGCCACTAAGTCACAGCTTCATGGAGATACATAGATCATTAGAAATGGATTAATTTAAGATGTAAGGGTTAAGTTAATAAGAAGCCTGAGCTAATAGGCCAAACAGTGTTGCAATTAATGTAGTTTCTGTGTGATTATTCAGGTCTGGGCAACCAGGAACAAATGAGCAGTCTCTGCTTAGAAGTCTCCATCTACAAGAAAACTAATGCACATGGAGTTTAGGTTTCCTAAGGTCATGTATATTTAACCAGCATTAATGCTTTACTCTATTCACTTCAAATATTTGGTTATTTTAGGATAAAGCATTACCCACAGCATTGAAGCCAATTTAGTTCACCATTGATTAAATGCTCTCTCTACATCCTCCAAAGCATTCCTGTCCTTAAGCTAGTAGCCTCCTTCCGTTGCGTTCTTGAACTTTACCTGGATGTGGCCATCAGCAGTGTGTGGTGGCTTTGGGTGACTCATTCTCCATCTGCTCTTTTCGCTATGTATTTCTGTTTTAAGCCATATAAACACAATGTATCCATTTAATTGCATTACAGTTTTTCTTTATATGAATGGTCCATAATTCAGATATTATTTTCCCCATAATAGAAATTTAGGATGTTTACATTATGTAATCAACACTGTGCAACCACTGGAGCAGTGGTGGGACAGGGCTGATTTCAGACATACTGTGGATATGGATATGAATTATGTTAGCTGGTACAGCCAAAATCATGTCTGTTTTAACAAGTGGCACTGTAAGCCAGGTGTCGCAGTTCATGCCTCTAATCCCAGCCCTCGGGAGGCAGAGGCAGGTGGGTCTCTGTGAGCTTGGGACCAGCCTGGTCTACAGAGTGAGTTCAAAGAGATAGCCAGGGCTACACAGAGAAACCCTGTCTCAAAAAAAAATTGCGCTGTAAACATCCTTGCTGAGGTCCCCCTGAGCACATGTGGACGGAACTGTTGGGTCACCTTCAGCATCTGTAGTTTTACAAGGCATTAACACACTGTTCCTAAGCATTCGTGCTACGGAGAGCTTTGTACTCCCATGGCCAGTTCACGTGTGATATTTCCTATTTTCTCTATCCTCAGAGTCTTCCTACCAAACTTTTAAATTGGGGTTTTGAAATGATATATCTCATGTGAATTTACTACCCTGAATTATTAATGCAGTCAGTTGGTTGGCTGTGTGCATGTGTGTTAGCTTACATTCGTCTTGTGTGAATCGCCCGTTCCCATCTTTGCTTATTTTTCTATTGGCTTGTTTGTCTTTTTCTTGGTGGCATTTAGAGCCCTGTGCACATGCTAGGTGATGCCTCTTTGTTGGTTCTGTGTGTTATAAATATCTCCTCGCTCATCTCTTCACTTATTTATGACTCGTGTTAAACTTTTATAACATAAACTGCCCTTATTAAGTGGAAGGGAATTACTCACAAAAGCGCAGCACATGAATCATGCTATTTGGCTTCTTCTTCCGCTTCTTTCTTCTAATTTATCTTTTTCGATAGGAAAAACGCATGCCTAACAACACAAAATTCAAAACTTGCAAGATGGTGAACAAAATCTTCCTCCTCTTCCTAGGCTCTTACTCACTTCCCTTCCACCGTCCCACATTCGGGTGGGGGTGGAATGTCTGTGTCTATTAAAAGCATGCGTTTCTACATATTTATCATAAAAGTGGTATTGTGGTTCTCTACCCCATACCGTTTTTGCACATACTGTGTATCTTAGAAACGTCTATACATATTAGAAGGTGGTGCCCATTACAGCAGAGTACTTCCTGGGTGCATTCCTCTATTTGTTTGACACTTGTTCAAATCACACCAGCACAAAGGAGAGCTGTGGCCCCATGAGCCAGTCCATGCTAACTCTGGACCGTGACTAAGTTGGAGTTCCATTTGCTTTCTCCACTAGAAGCCAGTTAGCTGTCTTCTCAGTGTCTTATGAGTTTCCCTGTTTGTAAAATGAGAATAATGTTTATCACCCTGGGTAGCTGGAGGACTTAAATTACATTATTTAAGGAGCTTGGTGTAACCCTTAACACATAGCAAACACTCAAAAATCAGCCCTGTTTCTTACAGACCATCAGCCAACTCTCTCCTAAAGAACATCTAAATTATTTCCAAAGGTTTTCTTTTTTTAATATTTGTTTATTTATTTATTATGTATACAATATTCTGTCAGTGTGTGTGTGCCTGAAGGCCAGAAGAGGGCACCAGACCTCATTGCAGATGGTTGGGAGCCACCATGTGGTTGCTGGGAACTGAACTCAGGACCTTTGGAAGAGCAAGAAATGCTCTTAACCGCTGAGCCATCTCTCCAGCCCCCTCCAAAGGTTTTCAACATACACAAAGTATGATGCATATCTTTGTTACAAGTATCTTTGCACATAAATCCATTTTGTCGTTGTGCATGTGTGTATGTACAAATACTCATACGTTTATACACTACAATCAATAAAGAGGAATACCTAGCAAGATCAAAGGCTAGATCTATGAACATAGAGTGCTACCTTCAAAGAGTTTATGTGAATACACACTACCAGAAGTAACATACGTGTGCAGCATGTCTCCTTAACCTTGTGTTGTCAAGATCTCAGCTTTGTTTAATGTTTCTTTTTAAACAGTGCAAAGATGAGCACCGGGTACAAAGCACTTGCCTGGCACACGAAAAGCCCAAATTCAATCCCCATCGCTCACAAAGCGGGAGGGGGGGGGTGTTACTGGGGTTTTGTGTTTTCCTTCACCTCATTATGAAGACAGTGTTTCGATCTATTCAAGCCATTTTCACTTTATTTTTTTGGTGAAATATTTCACATCTATGACATTTATAACCCTTGCATTTAGTAGTTCGTGGGATGTTTTAGATGTATCACTTCCGCTTAGTGGATTTCTAATGTTTTTCCAGTTTTGCCTTTTCCCTGTGTTTTGTTTGTTTGTTTGTTTGTTTGTTTTTATTTTTGGTTTTTATATTGTTCATTATAGTAAATTTAACCCTATGTTTGGATTTTGTATCATTTGTAGAAAGGTATAGTTGGGTCCAGTCCCCAACTCTGGTAGAACTTCATTGCTCTGGTACAGCCCCAGCAGCCAGCAAGCAGGTAAGAGACCAGCCCCCAGGCTGTATCAACGCCACCACCATGCGCTGGATACTATTCCACCAAGACCTACTCAGGCCGCCTGACCCCGGGAACCTGGTCATCCTCCTCGTGGCCAGCCCTCCCCCATAACCCCAGAGATTACACAGGCACAGGTGCAACCCACACCCGTGGGAAGAACAGATGAGGAAACGCCAGCGTAAGGGCACATTCAACAACAGAAAGGACAATATGGCAGCCCCAGGACCAGTGGTTCTACAACAAGCAAGACCTGAACATTCCAGCACCGCTGACGCACTAGGAAGACTTTACAAGAACCAAGATTCTAGAACATTCTTTCATTATTCTTTCTGGAGCTGCATGCTGATGTTTATGCCTTTTGTTTATCTGGATTTGTTTTGGGAGAGAGACAGTCCGCACTGAGTTTCTTTTTCCAAGAAGCCACCGAAGAGCTGCGCTCTGGCGTCCTCTGGAAGCTGAGACTTGCCTTGGTGACTTGCCCACTGAATTCAGGACGGTCACACTTGAAGGAAGACTTTGAAGACAGTGAAACCCAGGAGTCCTTTATCCAGCGTCTCCCAAAACCTGGAGCAGAACAGCACCTGAGTGGCGCCTGGACCCCTAACCCATTGAGACTGTGAGGTGACCAGTGTGTTATCTGAGTTCTCGGAGTTCGGAGTAATCTGTAAGAGCAACATGTCCCATCCAGTCCCGGCACATTACAAGCACAAATAGCAAATATCTCACAGCATGTAAACACGGCAGAGGCGGAAGTGAAGGAAAGAGCTGCACATTGCTTTTAATTCTGTCCCTAAGTTTACCGTGCTGTGAGCCAAGAATTCCACACTGCCTCCCAACACTCCAGAGTTCAAAACTTTTACACAGCTCTTTCCAATCACCAGTGTCAGAGCCTGAGCTAAGTATTGTTTATTAGCATTCAGAATGTGTCTAAATTGAAATCTTCTGACAGTGCCGAGTCAATCTGATAAAAGTGGTATAATTTATATCCCTAGGTGAGAAGAGTTGTTTCAGAATAATTGAAATTTTTCATTGATCTCTGCCTCTGCTCTTTGGGTACCCCTGGGGTTTGAATCTCAGGGAATTCCTCTTTTTATTGTTAGAAAGGCAATCACGAAACCTGCTCGCAGCTGTAGCCCTGAAAACTCCTCCCGTGGCAAACCCAGGGTTCTAGAATTTCACATTGTAGTAAAGTGAACACACACAGCCAGGTGTATAAATTCCAACTTGGCATTAATTGTCTTTGTCCTAAAGCAAACTATCCGATTTCCTTTCGAAAAGAATTCTAAAAGCAGTAGGCTTACCAACTAAAATGTTGATTGATCAAATCCTTTTCGTACTCTGAGATTCAAAATTCAAAAGTATTATTTCCATTAAAATCTTCTCCCTTTTTCTTCCTTTGAGTCTGGTTAATTTGGGTCTGAGATGTTGTTATTTATATACAGGTTTTCTTACATATAATAGAGTTTATTAAACATGTTCAAAAGCTTCTTTCTCTCCCACAATGTGGTCTTAATCTTGTTGTCAACTAAGAGCAATAGCGACAGCCTGCTTTGTTTTGGAGGTTTCCTTTTGCTGAGGTTACCACACATCTGGGGGCAGAACATGCAAACATCAAGCTGGAACCGAGCAGAATGCACTTTCCTCGATAGCTAGCTTTCTTAGTGCCAGAGGTTCTATGTAAGCTGATGGGAGGAGAACAGTCACCAGCAACCTTACCTGCCTGTCAATTCTCCCAACTACAATAAGAGCCCATCTGGCAAGATATTCCCATTGGTACAATTGTGGCAAGAATTTTATAGGGGTCAGAAACAGATTTCTGGGATTAAAGGTATGCACCACCACAATCCCAGCACTCGGAAGACAGAGGCAGACAGATCTCTGTGAGTTCAAGGCCAGCCTGGTCTACAAGAGCTAGTTCCAGGACAAGCTCTAAAACTACAGTGAAACCCTGTCTCGAAAAACCAAAAAAGAAAAAAGAAAAAAAAAAAAAGAAACAGATTTCTGGTCGTATTTAAGGCCCCTCCCACAGGAAGGAATGCACACCTGGTATTAAACATGGCCAAAACCTGTACCTGGGGTGGTCCTATACCCCACAGCTGCTAATGTATTAAAGGTGTGTAGCATAGCATCACGCTGCCTTCTAAATACATCCTTATTCCCATAGGTCAATACAGCTCTCACCACCTGTGTGATGCTTCTTATTGTGGCCAGACAATGGTTGACACAGAGGCTCACAATTAGTCAAAGTCTAGGAAGTAAATGACTGTAGGATGCTCATCCCCAAAAAGGAAATCTATTTCACATACACACATACCCATAAGACTCTGGGAATGTCACAGAAAGAGGGGCAAAGAATTAGAAGCCAAAGGTCTGGGGACTCTTGAAAAACAGAATCTTCTAGACATGATGAGGTCATTCCACCTATGAACACACAGTGGCTGTAGTTGCTGGCACAAGACCCAGTCATCAAATTCCAGCAGTTTCTGGGCAGAGACTCACAAGGCTCCACCCTCACCGAGCTATTGGCAGTTGATGGCTGCTAGAGATGGTCAGTTTCCTTCAGGAGTCTGGTTTCTTGTTGCCCATGCTTCAGTAGATAGCCCTATAGCCATGTGCATACAGGAAGCACAAGCTGGACTCTGGATTATAGAGGGAAAAAAGATGACATGGAGTTGGAAGGTGAACACGAAGGACATCTAAGAGGACCTGGGAGTGGAAATGAACAAAGTACATCGTACACCCGTACCAAATTCTCAAGGTGGGTGAATGGGGTTTTTTTATTCCTTTTGTCTTCTTCCATTTTTGTAAAATACTTTGAAATCAATGTCTGACATGCTATCTGGATACAAACCCAGAACCTCAGTCACTCAAAGAATGGAATCTATCCAAAGCCAAGTCTCAGAAGGACTCTGTAGGAGGAAACAAAGGATTTCCTGCCACGATTAAGGACCTGCAGGGTCACCAAGAGTTAATAGCACTTCTCCCACTAAGTATGGGAAGTATAAGCCACAGACAAAAGAGGCGAGACCTACACATAATTATCTTCATCTCCTGGTTTCTAAGTTTCAGTGTTGCTTTCTTATCCCCAAACCTTCCCGAAAGGCAGTGTGAGAGCTTTCCATTGTCAACTCAGTTCTGGATTATTAAATACATGCACTCTGTATTCTAGAGCTGAGTCACCAGACCTCCTTGCCTTGGACCAATGTAGGAAGAGCATGAGTGATAACTGCCACCCTTACATAAACAACAGCACACACAAAGCCCCTATAGAACCAGTAACTCAAACAAACGGCGCAAGGCGCAAGTTGTCTCACTGAGGACCAGATTCTGCCACAGGGATCAAATGAAAATGATTCAAGGAAAAGTATTTCCAAGATGAAAGTGGGGAGGGTGAAGAGGGACCGGAGGAGTCATGGGGGCTTCATCAGAGGGAAGGTAGCAAGACTTCCCAGGAGGCAAACCTCAAAGATTGAGATACCTCATGCCTCAGGAGGATTGGGGCTTATGGGCTGGTAGCACCCATTGATCACTAGACAACGATCACGGATCATTGGGGTCCTCAGTGAAAAACAGATTTTAGAACCAAGGAGAGCCGACCAATGTAAACAGAGCCTGCTCGTTTGTTTCCCAGCCACAGAGACCCAAATAATCTCACAGAAACTATATTAATTACAACACTGTTTGGCCAATGGCTCAGACATATTTCTAGCTACCTCTTACATCTTAAATTAATTTCTATTAATTATTTCTGTTAATCTATGTATCACCACGAGGCTGTGGCCTACCAGTAAGGTTCAAGCATCCTTCTCCTTTAGCAACTACACGGCAGCTCCTTGACTAGGCCTACTCTCTCTCTATCTCCGTTCAGAATTCCCACCTGGCTTTACTAAGCCATTGACCAACACAGCTTTATTCATTATCCAATAAAAGCCACACATATACAGAAGGACTTCCCACATCAGACCGAAGTAACACAAGCTGGTGACATAGGGATGACAATTTCTCAGGAGCCTGTATGCCGAAGAATAGAAAAGAAATCTGAGGAGGCACGGACAGAATTGCAATAGCCCAGGACAAAACTATCGATCTCACCCTTTTCAGGTGATGAACGTGTTGTACAGAAAGACTGAATGAGAAGAGGGTGAGCACCAGAGACAAGATGGGAAACAGGCAATCCAGCTTCAGGTCTGCACATTCATCCACTGTGATTAAACCAAGTGACAAAGCAGTCACGAGAGGAGGCCAAGGACAGGAAGTATACACACAACTGCTCAGAGATGGGAATGGCCCAAAGTGCAGCAAACAGACCGGCCAGATCCCTGGTGAGGACCGGCCTGTCACTGAACCTTTCTGTGAGGTGGCCAGCGTTCATCTAGTCGTTAGACTCTCGGTCACAGACCCTATTTTTGTTCACTCTGATTTTGCAGGGGAAGGAAATTACTACAGGCAAACAGATAGCAATAGGAAGGTGGAATCATGGCCAATCCCGTGGCCGGGGGGGCATCGAAAGACGAGCGAGTAGCCAATCCAGGCACGACCCGTGTCCGCTCTCCCTATATAAGCGGCTGCCGTTTAGTCCTCGGGTCCCCTCGCTTCCTGCTCTCCCTTCAACCAAGAGGCTCCAATAAAGCGTGATTTGAGAAGAATCCTCGACTGGTGGTTGTTCTTCCCTGCTGGTTAGGGGGGTTCGCAGCATGGGAGTGTCTTTAAATTTATTCCTGATGTTTATTGAGCATAACTAGAAAAAGTTGGCAGAGACATTAAACTCTACCAGCCAGAGAAAACAGTTTCCCAATTATAATCTGAAGGGGGGAGGGGGGGAATGTCCCCTAACCTACATCTAGCCTTCAGCCCCCTCTCCACACCTGGCTATTCCTCCTGACAGAATTTTCACCCGTCTAGACAGGAAGATCGAGGCTTGCAAACCTGATGGAAATCACCTTCTCCCCATTGCAAATCCCATTTTCCCAGCCTTCCTTTCACTTTGTCTTTATTAAATCTGGATTTAGAGTTTCAGTCCACAGTGGAGACATCCATACTTGTTTGCAATCTGAAATCTTTCAAATACAAAATAAACTTCGGAAGGCTCCTCAGTGAATGGACATTTTGACCACACTTGAAAGAGAACCTGACTTTCAGAATGTCCTGATGAAATGAGGTAAAAAAGTCAAAATGAGAACTTTAATCACGGCCGCTGTCTGACTGTAAGAAAATCAGAATTTCCTATTGCTCGTGTTGGTCGGAGGACTCTGTGTGAAGCACAGTTGAAGGAACTGGGGGAAAAGACTGGCAGGGGCCAGCTGCTGCCTCCAGATACAAACAGCTCGTTGGAGAGGAGACAGAAGAGGAAGTTTCTGTGTGTTACCATTAGAGCTGCAATCAATAATGGAAGCAGTGGTGGGGGGACAACAGGGCAATCTAATAAAGAACAGCCCAACAAGTCCGACAAGGCGGCATGCACAACCAGGAAAGTCAGGAACTCCTCACCAGTGTCGGTACCCAGACAGGACGCAGCCGCCCGTGAGATAAGGGTGATGGGCCAGCATCATCTGCCTCTCCCTGGGGTTAACTAATGCACAGAGCCCCTCACTTGACCCTACCCAGCAATCCTTTATTGCCAAACGTCCAATAACCAATCATTTCCAACATGATTCAGCATCTGAGGCAGAGGGTTGATATTAAATGCCTCCCTTCACCAGAGGCACCCAGAAAGAGACAGGGGAAAGTGATGCTCAAATCTCGGGTACGACTATTCTTTATGTGATGCTGTTGGGTCCATTTGGAGCTTTCTGTGGACCCAAGGAGCAAAATCAGGCATGGTGGCACACACCTTTAATCCCGGCATTCAGGAGGCAGAGGCAGAGGGATCTCTGAGTTTGAGGCCAGCCTGGTCTACAAGAGCTAGTTCCAGGACAGCCAGGACTACACAGAGAAACCCTGTCTCAAAAAATCAAAAAAAAAAAAAAAAAAAAAAAGCAGGAGGAGGAGAGAGAGAAGGGAGGGAGGAGAAGGGAGAGGGAGAAAGAAAGGAAATTTGTAAATTTAAAAAAAGTAAATTCTCCACCAAAGAAGTCTTTGGTGACTCTGGCTAAGGCAAGGAGGGGGTTTCTAAAAGCAGGGATGGAGTGCATTCACCAGTTAGTCCACTGTGATCTCAGCTTCTCAAAGCTCTGGAAAACCCAAAGAAGCAGACAGTAGAGCTGAGCCTTGTGCAGCCTCCACACAAAACACCGTGCTGCAGGTGAAGTCGCTCCCTCGCTTCCCCCGCTCCAGCCTCTGTGACTGTGAAAGTCACACGAGGAGCATAATCACATTTCACAGAGGCTGTTCTTGTTCTAAATCTGCCCTGAATATAAGGCAGGCAGCCGAGGAAATTCTATTTAATAAGGCATCTGGCTTCTAAATGAAGACGCATCCTATTTTTATTCCAAAATAATTTTAATTGGGTTTGTTATTGAAACACAACGTTGATGTCATTTGTAGCTTCCTGTCTCATAAAATTATGCTTAGAGAGAAAATGAGAATGTTAGAATCTTTCTATGGCACCAGGTCTTGCCTTTGTCTCAAGTGTGACAAGCCTGAATAGACAATCAGCATTACCATTTTCTATGAGAATTTCACTTCTTATGCATGAGACTGTTTGGTTTAACTAGAATGAGTGGCGGGATGTTTATTTTAGACTGTCTTTTTGACTGCTGTCTATTTCCTTATCTTTAGACCCTTTGCTGACTGGGCTCCACGAAAACGTCTTGGCCTTACACCGTTTTGCTTCCTAGTTTTTCTTCCCTTCCTTTTCTCTCATCCTTTATCTTCTTCCTTCTTTATTCTACCTTTGCAACCAAAAGGATTGTCTTATACAAAAGGAGAATAGCGAATTTAGATAAAGGAATTGCTTTGCATGCTTTGCATATAGAAGGGGTAACGTTCTCCTAGGAAGCGTTTTCTATTTTAAAACATAATCATCCAAGTGGCTTTAAAGGTAATATGGAAACCATTACAAAAGAATGCCAAAACAAACCAAGCATCAGGCTACACGGGGCTGGGGATGGCACAGAAGTAGAGCCCATGGTCTGTGAAGACAGGGCTTGGACTCAGTCTCCAGCACCACAGTGAGAAATAAACATGAGGCTCATCAGAATCGAGAACTTAGATTCAGTGTTTACAGCATTTAATGACACAAAGCCAGTCCCAAGTCCCAGTCTCACTTACACACTTACTTCATCTTATTACAGATCAGTGATTAAAACGCTTAGCATTTATAAAGCCAATAAGACGTGATACTGGAGAGAAACTGTCATCAAGAAGATTATTTTTTAAGTATTCCACAGATCTCGTTTCTCTCTTAAAATAAGAAACTCACAACGACTGAATTTAGTGAAACCTGCCTGCCAAAGTCGCCCTTCTGAAAATAAAGGACCTCTCATGTTATCTGTAACTATATGGATGAATCATGCGTTATTCCTGGGCTAACATTTGAAAAGTAGACATAGATTGATAATTTAAGATGACGTTGATTACATGAAAATGTTTATGTCCCTTATACAGCACCTTTCATCATGTGATCCTTCTTATCATACATACTATAATACAGAGTCTCTGGAGATAAGGCAGAGAACATTTGTTGGCATGCTGAGGATGCGGCTGGCTTGATTACAATGGCTGCAGGGGAAATTATTATATAATTACTATAATACATCTGTTATGCTTTGTTTTCATTTTTAACAAAGACGAATCCAGGTGATTTGAGTCCCTCTCTAATATGAAGTCAAGAAAGACAATTATAGAACTAAAATTGTAAATAGAATATATAGAGACAAAAAAATAATTCAAGAACTTAGGCTTTGGCTAAAATGATGGACATTTGTTTGCTGGGGTTTAGACGTCTGTTGTGGCTGTTGAGGAAATGCCAGGGCAGCATCCCTACATTTGTCAGGGATAAGCCGATTGTCACAATAAGCATATTATGTATCCCAAACCGAGTTACAGGACAGGAGACTGAGTATATCACACATCAAATTCTAACATTATTCCAGATTGTCTAGTCTTTAAATTAATGTACACTCCAAGCTGAAGAAGTTTCCTGTTTTAAACAATCCACTTCGAAGAACATGAACATCTTGACTATAGGAGCTTGCTACTTTAGTTCCCTTAAATATCTCTTTCATAGGCTAAGGTTATGTCTTTTTTACAACGATTGTAAGCTAACAAAATTAATCAGATGTGATATTTATGGTTCTTATTATGAGGTCTTCACATACATATGGTGATTGATTATTAATAGTGTACTCAGTTAGCCATCTGTGAACATCCAGGATGAGTGACATTTTATTCAATAAATAAGTTCTTTAAAATTTTAAATTAAAAAAAAAGATAAAGCCAAATACTAGAAATATAGTACAAAGTTTACATACAAGTAACATTAGACAGACTAGGCAGATTGCACTTATATATTATTTTATGCATTATATTGACTGCATGTGTGTGTGTGAGAGAGAGAGAGAGAAAGAGACAAAAAGAAAGAGAAAGAGAGAGAGGAGTGTGTGTACAGTTCAAGAAAAAGAGGCTGAAGGTCATGAATTTGAGAGAGCTAAGATCTCAAAAAGAAGAAATGCTTGACCCGCAGTGAAAATGTCTGAGTTACTGAGAACTGCATTCATACTGAAATGAGCATATGCCAAATTTGTTTGTTTTAATAAATGTGTATCAAAGGTCTTCTTCAGGACAAATGGGACATTTTGATTCGCACAGCTGTGTCTTAGAACTGAAATGAGATTATAACTCATCCTCCATCCCTTGTCTGGTTTTCTCATAGAGGTCCCCATCCCAGACCCCAGGTCTCCCACCTCCAGCAAACTACTCAGCCCATTGGTGTTGCTTATTCCAACTTTAGATCACCGGTGAAGAAGACTAAGTGCAGTCATCCTGGAAATTCAGTACTTCTCTAGGTTCTGTTTCCCTCTGTTGCCACTTTCGGAGAGGGTAAGGACTTGTGTCTACGACAACAGAAGGCCTGGTGAGATGGCCCAGTGCCTCAGAGCACTGGCTCCTCTTCCCAAGCATACAAGTTTGATTCCCAACACCCATGTGGTGGTTTATAACCACCTGTAACTTCAACTCCCAGGGAATCGAACACCCTCTTCTCACCTCCACAGCACTAAGCATACATGTGGTACATAAACATACATACAGGCAAAGCACCCATACACGTCAAAAAATAATAGTGTTGTTTTTAAAGGGCGTTCCTAGGGAACTCGAGTGATTTGGATATATCAATAGTTAACTTGTCCCCAGCCAGGTGTGAAGGCGCACACCTGTAATCTAGTGCCTGGGAGGCTGACACGGGAGAATTGCTACAAATTCAAAACAAAAGCAAAAGACTTGGTCTTGTTTCTATGCATACATATGGTGCTTTATTATATACAAAAGGAATAACACAGCACTTAGTGTTTACTCACCTTGTTTTCTTAACTTTACAGTAAATCACATATGTATTTCGATCCAGACTTCAGTTTAGTTCATCTTTGAATATGTTTGGCATATCATAGGCTCTCGGTTATTTTAGATGAATAAAACATCTATACACCCATGCTTGGTTGTGTTTTTAGTTAATAAGGAGAATTTCGAAGATTGTTGAGAGCGATCTGTGACAATGAGTTAGTATTACACTAGCTTGTACATATAAGCGCAGTTCTTCAGGCTAACTCCATAATGTTGACACTGAAATACTATTGTTAACTACAAAACATATGAATTTGCCAATGCTAGCAGGAGGAAATCCTGGAGTTAGTCACATAACTGCAAACTCAGTAGCTGTCTTCCAAACGCATGGGGATGTCCAACCTTACCCAGCAATTTCCCATATAGATTATCTCTGGGAAAACACACTGGAAAAAAGTGCATGGATCAGACACTTCACTGGTTTCTAAGAAGATTTATTTTTCTTTCTTCTTTGTTTTCTTGACCAACTCGCCACACTACTACCAGTTCAATTTATGAAACTAGAAAATATTCTGCTTGGCAAATTATTGACCAGCACAGCACCCACACCAATGGCCTGACTGGCCACTCTAAGCAAGAGGTGAATAACGTGTGGTTAGCTCGGGCTTTGAGACAATCTTTGTGAGAGTCTTTGTGAGTCCCCCCTTCCACTCAGACACAAAATGAAGACAACTGCTCCAGGAGGAAATGGGACTTTAGTGCCTTTAGGGGTTTCATTTTCCAGAGATAGGTTTTAATTCAAATATCTTCTTTTAACCATGAAAGTGAAAAAAATCTAGCCTTTTAATAGTTATTTGTTTAGAGCAATTGTTCCCACTCTCTAAATGTCTGTTTTCACTCTATCTAGCCCCTTAATTCCTCCTGGCCTACCTCCTAATTAGTCTGCACTGGAAGATGCTGGCGTTGTCCTCTCCCATTGTATGGGTTCTGACCCTGGCTGTGCTGCATAATGAAGCTCCCGCAGTCTCTGCTGGTAAGAAGTGCTCAGGGAGATTTACTGGCTTTTAAGACCGAGCAGCCACTTTGTCTGTTTCACTGGAGAGAAAGATTTAACGCTAGAAACAGGCGCCTAAGAGAGCAGTTGCCTTAGGATTTTTAGACGGAAAGAAATTCAAATGAGCCCCATGTAGCCATCTGTCTGAACAGCCAATGTGACAGAGAGGTGACAGAGAAGCAGTGGGTACCCTGGGCTCGGTGCTGGTTGTTTGATTTCCCTAACTTGGCAGCACTGAGCCATTTCTCCCTGATATTTAAAGTCAAGTGCAGATCAATCATGGTGTTTTACTAATTCTGAAGGAAAAGCCCCCAGAAGGATCAGACATTTCGGTTCCTTCAAAACCAAACTCTAGGTGACGTTTTCATTTTCTTTCGCAGTAAAATAAGGACAAAATTTGTTTTCAATGATGTAATGCTGAAATTGTTTACACATAAATACTATTCTAGTGATTTAATATGTTACAATGCAGACTTTTTCTTTTCCAAGGGATCGACATTTGTCCAATTCATGTGGAGGGTGACAGAGCCCATAGGCATCACTTCACGTCTTAAGGACCTAGCACAGTGGTGTGATTATGAGTTACGGGTTGACATTAATTAATGCCGATTAAAAGCTAGTGCTATGGATTTCATTTCAAACAGTCATCAACACAACATAAATCCTGGCTGCAGGAAGAAATGTTGTATTCAGCAGCCGGGGCCCAATCCTCTCTCTCCTTTCCTCGTCCACCCCTTCTAGTGATGACCGTCTATGAGGGGTGCAGACAAAGGGGCGGGTACAGAGGGAAGAACAGACAGGAGGAGGCAATGGAACTCCTCCTACTCTTCTTCAAATACTCCATGCCCTGTGGCAGCAATGTGAAATCTACAGTTGGTTCGCTTACCTCTCCTAACAAGCAGTGTTTTGATTAAACGGGATGGCCAGAAGCACCTATGGGGTATGAACTCCTCACGCGGGATAATTTTAGTCTGAATATTGCCTATCGCAATCATCCCTCACCATTAAATCATGGGGCCAGCCAGAAGGTGTTGAAATGTATCCACAGGCCACAGGAATCCAGCACAGGGCTCTAGCTTATCCCTAATGAAAAATGAAAGCAGGAATATGAAAACAAATCACAATTACCCAACAAAGCTGTGATGCTCAGAGATACAAAGGCCTGACTCTTGGATTTCAGCAGTGCCAGAATTGTAACAGTTACTGCAGGGTTAAAACGTGCAAATGACTGAAGGCATTTCTTTGACTAAGCTGTCAAAACATTTAAATTGTGTCCCTGTCAGACCTTCTCCACCCCACCCCCATCTCCACTCCCCACCCCCACCTCCACTCCCTACCCCAGCCGTCCCCTCCCCACCACAGTTCTCCTAGCATCCTTTCTTTGGTAAAAGGGAAGATTTTGTCAGACAGAAACTGTACCTTTCCAAAGCATCTCAGCCTCCTTTGTGTAGATTGTCATGTTTATTTCTTTATGTCCTTTTTTTTTTTTTTTTTTTTTTTCAGAATCCTTGATGACTCTTTTCACCTCCGTTTTGTGAATGTGGCACATTTTTAGGTCAGTTGACAGTTTTTAGAGAGATATTACATTTGGTTATGACTCTTTTTTAATTTTTTTCAATAAACGGATTATTCATTTGTTTGAACAATAGGGAACACAAGCAGGTGGTAGATGAGCAAGACCATGGAATGAGCTGGAGCAGGCCATGCTCAGCATGCTGCTGATGCTTTGGCTGTGCACAAGAGACAAAGGGTGTCATAAAAATGCAAGCCACAAACACCACTCTAATATTAGAAGTAATTAACAGTTCTTAAAGTGATTACAATAGAAAGTATTCTATAATAACACCATCCCATACAAACCTTATTTTGTATATTGGTAAGGACTCACTGAAGTCTAGGCAGGAATCCAGTTCTCTGTGATTCAAATGGATGTCACCGCCCATGTCACAGGTTTCTGGAGCGCTGGAACAGCTACTGGAAAGGATGTTTTCACGGTGTAAATAAGATCCTACAGTCCCAACATGCAAAGCCCTGAAACCTGCCTTCTCCACGCAACTGACAGAGACAGAGAAACGGAGAAGTGTGAAGCAGAAACATGAGATTGCTGCGTTGTGATCACACTGGGAAGAAGAACACACAAATGGTCCAGTGACCTCCGAGTTTATCCTTGGGGTGCTGACATAAAGTTTACGTACAGTAAGACTTAGAAGGGGGCTATAGGGATCTGCATAAACACTCTTTATCCAAGTGTGGTTTGCTCAGTTCTGGTTCTGGAAGGAAATCCAAGGACTTCTGTATTTGCCATTGCTTACAGGAACCAATATGGTTCCTACCAGTCACTTAGCTCACTCCAGGTTGTGACCTTGTACTCTTGGATAAGTACTCTCATAGGGGAGTCTATCCCTTGAGGCCCTGATGTTCCTGGGATACAAGGTGGCTCGAGAGAAAAGGTTAAGAACAGTGACTTACCTTTGTGCCTTCAGCCAAAGCAAAATGAATGTGAACTGTGAGACTTTCATCCAGCTTTTGGTTGCCCTGGGACCCAAGTGAGGAGTTTATCCTCTTCACCCAGAGCTTCTGTGTCATGGTTTCAATTATGGTTTGGCCTAGAAACTACAATAATCATTGGCATCCAACATGGATAACTGCAGTGCACTATTGTTATAGAAATTCCTCTTTCACTCTCCAGGCATGTTCTAAGGGGTCACTAGCCTCCTCTCCGTGCAATCAACACTCAGGAAATATCAAGTCCCTCTGCCCTACCTCATCCAGCAGTTAAGAACTGAACAACGTTCTTGCTTCCCCATCCTGTCTCTTACAGCAGTGGCTTTGTGGTTAACAGCAGTTGTTTGGGGAACAATTTTTCAAAGCAGAAGTTGGTTAAGGAGATGAGTCTGTGGGTAAAGCATTTGCTGTGTAAGACTGATGACCTGAGTTCAACCCTCCGACATCTCCAAATGATAAAAGAGTCTTTCCAGGTTCATAGAGAAATGCCGAGACAAATGTTAGATAAATCTCCAGTAGCAAGCCCCTGAACACAGGGAATCCATTATGAGTACAAACTTGGGTGGGGTGGGGGATCTCTGAGTTTAGCAGGTTAGCAAAGGTCCTAGCTAGGTTTTATAGAAGGTTAATCTTATTGTCCCACCCTACCTGGGCTGCTACCTGCTACTTAAACAGATTAGGGAAGACAGGAAATAGCATGCAGGCCGTGATTGATCTGCAATCCAGGGTTACGTGCTCTAAAATGTCAACCTTGGTTATGTATAAAGGAAACAACTTTCTGAAACAGAAGCAAGTGGGGCTCAAGGGCTCATGGATGTGGAGATCAGTTCTGGGTTATTCCTGCTAATATTGGGGCATTGAAGAAGTTAAGGTGAAGTTTCCCTCCCGCTTCACCCTGTGACAGCTAGTGAGATGTGATCCTTGAGTCAGGGACAGCCATCTAATGCTCTAAAGAGTCCATCCTGCATGCTAAACAGTGGTCTGGTGAATCAAGTTAGCAAATGAACTAGAAAAGAGTGAATGTTAATTTGTCCAAGATGATGGAGATAGACAGAATAGCCCTCTGTCCTTCAGTGGAAAGAGAGAAGCATTGTTGGAGTTAAGCATGATATCAATTAGTTATGCACATAGCCGGGTGGTGGTGGCTCAAGCCTTTAATCCCAGCACTCCAGAGGCAGAGGTAGGCAGATCTCTGTGAGTCTGAGGCCAGCCTGGTCTACAGAGCGAGTTCTAGGATAGGTTCCAAAGCAACAGAGAAACCCTGCCTCAAAAAAAGAAAATTAGTTATGCATGCAATCAATCAAAGCTAGAATCAGAATAAAGGTGAAGGGTTCTAGTCCAGGCTAAGATAAGACTAGATAAAGTTTATGAGGGCCCTTTATCAATAGTCAGTTATAAGTTCAAATAAATCATCAATTTCAATCCCTGGGGTTGTTCACCAGAAGGCTTCATCATGGATCTGAAGGAATTATTCCACTGTGCGCCAGACACTGGAGGTGGGAGAAGCAATCTTCCCCAGCTGTTTTTAAACAAGGGGGGAGGTTCCCAGGAAGACACAGGAATAAGTGGAGACAGCCAACAGGCGAGTCCCCAATGATGGCTCCCCCCAAAGGAGATCAAGAGTTGAGTCTGCATCTGGTTCAAGTGTGGGGTGAGCTGTCCTTGCTGTCTTATCCTGGGAAAGCATGCTGGGATTTGGGCTGGTTGATCTTGTGCGTGAAGTCACGGAACACATTGTGAGTTTACGTACACAGGGTCCCAGTAAGATCCAGCAAATGTTGCACTACAGATGACCAGTATGTCTTGATCTGACAGTCTTTTCAGCCTTTCTTCCCTGATGAGCTCTGAGCCTCTGGAGGAGAGGGAGTGGTATAGACATCCCACTTAGAACTAAGCATGGCACCACAGTCTCTGGTTCTCAGCGCTTTGACTTCCTGTGGGTTTCTGTATTAATTGCTTTCTACTGCAAGAGGCAGCATCCCCATCAAAGAACAGACACTGTGCCTGAGACACTCTGCAAAGCGTGTGTTACTGATGTCAGGTGTAGGAAGGCAGGCAAAGGCTGACTCTAGTCACTGGGAAACATCAGACAAAGTGACAAGCAGTGCATAAAGCAGCCATCTTATGTCTTCTGAACGTGTCATAACAGATAAAGAGACAATAGAGTAAAAACTTTCCAGATTTGGATACTGGAGACAAAAGACAACAAATTGCAGTGTAAGATCCTAGCCTGGATCTTGCATTGGAAGGGAAGAGCTATGACCCATCTTAGCATCATGACTGGCCAGCTGGGCAGGGGAGTACAGATAGGTCAGAAGTGTTGTTTATATTGTCCACACTTGACAACTACACACCAGAAACATACAAAGGAATACCTGCTTTTTAGGAAACATCCAATGGAGTACAAAGAGATAACAGGGTTGATACAGAAATGTATTCGAAAGCAGTTCCTTACAGGAATAGAATTGTGAAAGAGTGTAAGCATGCGTGCATGTGTGTTCATGTTTGTAAGTGTGTAGGAGTGGATGTGAATGCGTGTGTTTGTGCATGTGTGGGAGTGGGTGTGTATGCGTGTGTTCGTGAGTGTGTGGGAGTGGGTGTTTATGTGTGTGTTTGTGAGTGTGTAGGAATGAAAGTGCATGTGTTTGTGTGTGTTTGTGAGTTTTTGGGAGTGGATGTATATGCATGTGTTTGTATGTGGGAGTGGGTGTGTATGCGTGTATTTGTGAGTGTGTGGGAGTGGATGCGTGTGTTTGTGAGTGTGTAGGAGTGAAAGTGTATGTTTATGTGTGTGTTTGTGAGTGTGTAGGAGTGTATGTGTGTGTTTGTGAGTGTGTGGGAGTGGGTGTGTATGTGTGTGTTTGTGAGTATGTGGGAGTGGATGCGTGTGTTTGTGAGTGTGTGGAAGTGAAAGTGTATGTTTATGTGTGTGTTTGTGAGTGTGTGGGAGTGGGTGTGTATGTGTGTGTTTGTGAGTGGGTGGGAGTGGGTGTGCATGTATTTACATTTATGTCAAAAAAGAAAATACAGTGTAGCAAGTGTGTTAAAAACTGCTAAGGTAAAGAATATTGGAGTCTTCTAGTCTTTCAACTTTATCGAAGTTAAGTATTCTTTTTTTTATTCATGTATTTTATGTATATGAGAGCTCCATCTTCATGCACACCAGAAGAAGGAATCTAATCCCATTACAGATGGTTGTGAGCCACTTATGGTTGCTGGAATTGAACTCAGGACCTCTGGAAGACCAGCCAGTGCTCTTAACCTCTGAGCCATCTCTCCAGCCCCCGAAGTTAAGTATTCTTTAAAACTAAATTTGTTTTCAAAGTCAAACAAGCAAACCAGGTATGAAAGGTAAACGCGCCTGAGAGCAGTTAAGTCTGGATGACGGTTCTCAGGCAGGCTGCTCGGTAGTCTGAAAGGTAGAGAGGCTACTGACCTCACTTTTCTGGAGGAAACTGGGGTCTTGGGATCTGAAGCCAAGAAGAGGAGAGGAAAAGGGAGACAGAGGAGGGTGGGGGAGGACGGGAAGAGGAGAGGGAGATGAGAGATGGAAGCACATTTCCCTTGGCTCTGCTTGCTGTCTTCCGTCAGTCTCTGGAGAGATGAGCTCACTGGAAGTAGCAGCTTTGCGCCAGCCTCCCCTGCTCCCATGTCTGAAATAATGCCCTGCTCAGGTCATTAATCATCTCATTAAAGTCCCCGCCAGCACAATTCAGTCACAAATGTAATAGAAAGGCCACAGTCATTGTCCCTTTATTCTCTGGTCACAACTGATGAAAATGAACTTGGGGAAGATGTCGGTTTCCACCGCAGTGTCTATCCAGGGTCCTGGCGCCTTTCGTCAGTGGCGAGTTGTGGCTTTGATAAGCACCATCCCTGCTTTTCACAATTGTTTGAGCTTTTGTTTCCAGGCGGTGGAGTGCAGTGTTAGGTCTCAACTCTTGGACTGAGATAAAGCTATGTAACACAACGCTCTGATATATCCTTAGAGCCATCTTCTTCACATGTATTCTCTCTCTCTCTCTCTCTCTCTCTCTCTCTCTCTCTCTCTCTCGTTTTTCGTGACAGGGTTTTACTTTGGAGACTGTTCTGGAACTACCTCTTTTTTGTTGTTGTTTTTGTTTTATTTTGTTTTGTTTGAGACAGGGTTTCTCTGTAGCTTTGGAGCCTGTCCTGGAACTGTCTCTGGAAGACCAGGCTGGCCTCGAACTCACACAGATCCACCGGCCTCTGCCTCCCGAGTGCTGGGATTAAAGGTGTGTGCCACCCGCCCGTCTATATGCTCTTTTCTTAAACGAGTTTTCCCAGTGGTCTCTGGAGCTAACTTTGGTTTCTGTGTGATCCAAAACCAACCTTCTCCCCAGGGATTTTCATACTACACGATGCACTTATACCAATAAAGGGACATGCCCAGGAAGAGCCGCGACCAGGACAAAGATGACCTCACTCCCTACCCTTCCCCTTCTCCACATGTTTCCCTGGCATCCCCTCTCACCTATAGTCTAAGCTCAGCCTAGACTCTTACCGCCAACAGACAAAACGTCCTCCATTCTTCCTTTCTTCCTGGTGTTGCTACTCTTCCCTCCCAAAGAGGGATTCTATTGCTCTCCCTTCTGCAGCTGAGTTTGGCCATGTGACCTGCCAAAATGGGACATTAGCAAACAAATACGGAAAGACACTTACACACACACAGAGACGTGCACACATACATGCACCTATGTGTACATGCACGCGCGCGCACACACGCACACAAGCACCTGTGCATCAGGACTTGCTTTCCTGCTGTATCCACAAAGTTAAGACAAGCACCTCTGGGACCAGCATTAATCCACTCAAAGCTGCTGAATGGTAGGTCCCTGGAACAGAGCCAAGAAACTCTAGGCAACCTCTCATCAACTGCCAGAAAGGTGAAGGAAGCCAACTGGGACCAGCCAGCCCCCTTCCCACCTCCCACAGGTGTGGTGGCTATTCTTGGTTGTCAACTTGATTACATCTGGAATTAATGAAAACCCAAAAATGGAAGGGTTTTATTGTTGTTTTGCCTTTTTTGCTTAATTTGAAGTGAAAAGATCCACTTAATCTAATGCAGATCTTTGAGGTGGGAAGGCCCACCTCTAATCCAGGCCATGCCTTCCACTGGAAACCTATATGCAGACATGAAAGAAGGAGGTTTTGCTCGTGTCTCACTAGCAAGTCCATCCCTTCGCTGGCCTTACCGTTTGCTGCTGCTCTAGTTTGTGGGAGAGCGGAGCCTAAGAAATGAGACCACCTGAAGTCTCATGCTATAGCCAACTTTATTCAAAGAATCAGACAATTTATATTCTGAAGGCTGAAAAAGGTCATATAAGCAAAGCTCACATGAGTTTAAGCTGGATACAGTCATGAGAGCAACCTGTGTCTGGAAACACCATTTGAATAATAACAAAGAAAACCCATTCCTATTTACCACACCTGGGAGGAGCAGGAAAGAACAGTCCAAGAACAACCGATGTTATGGAGGAATAGAGGTTACCAGACTCTTGTTTTCTTGGTGTTTTCTTGCAAGCTCTCTGAATTTTCATCACATAGTTTTATCCATGGGCCATATTCTGACAACAGCTGACTTCCTTGGGATTCCAGCATACACTGAAGACCAGCTGAAATATCCAACCTTGTAGAATAAACATAGTGTATTCTTGGGCCTTTTGTTCAGAGGCAGCCATTGTTGGATTAGCTGGACCTCAGCCTGTAAGTCATTCTAATAAATTCCCTTTCTAGATATATGGAGAGATTCATTCTATAAGTTCTGTTACTCTAGAAAACCCCTATTACTAACCCCAGCTAGACCCATCAGCATATCCCAAAGAGACTTCTGAGGAGGATCAGCCAGAAACAGACGGGCCCATCAATCTGAGAAGACAATGGATTACAGCATATCCCAAAGAGACTTCTGAGGAGGACCAGCCAGAAACAGACAGGCCCATCAATCTGAGAAGACAATGGGTTGGGCCCATCAATCTGAGAAGACAATGGGTTGGGCCCATCAATCTGAGAAGACAATGGGTTGGGCCCATCAATCTGAGAAGACAATGGGTTGGGCCCATCAATCTGAGAAGACAATGGGTTGGGCCCATCAATCTGAGAAGACAATGGATTAGCATTGTCTTCCGTCTCATCTTTGGCCTAAAGGTTCTATAAAGAAACATGAAAAGAGTAGCTGGTTTTTAAATCTTACTGTTCACACAGCAAGAGATGCTGGCACGGACTCGGGTACCTCAAGAGAGGTGTCACTCTCATCCTGCCTCCCAGTTTCACATCTTCATCCCCACTGTCACTCGTGAATGGACCAGCTGATGTCTTATTTTTTCTCTCCCATCTGTTAAAGAGAACTCATTTGTTATCCAGATGCGGTGACACATGCCTGTCATACCAGCACTGGACAGACTGAAGGAACATGAGTGTGAAGCCAGCCCGTAATACATAGTAACACCTTACATTTAAAATAAAAAGTGACACATGCTTTAGGAAATTTAAAGTCTGAGCTGATAAATAAATATGAATTATATAAATCAGTGCTGTGTTTAATTAAAGTGTAATGAATGAGACCACATACACACAGAGTCACACACACACACACACACACACACACACACACACACACACACGTGCGCAAACCAAGCCTCCTCACTTCTTCTATTGTTCTTTATCCAGCATAACATTCTGGCTGGTACTAAAAAGAAAACATGAAGTAGCATTTTCAGGTGGACTTACTCCTTTTTTCTCCAAAGAATGAATAAACATAATTATTGTGATTCTGGAAACAGAATCTATTCCTGCTGTGGTCCACAGGAATCATGCAGTGAGGTTTCAGCTGATAGAGCAAAAGGCTGATGCACCAGACAAACGCATTCTGATGGAGGTAAACCCAGTTCGCAAGGCGCTGGGCCCACCACCTTTTGTGTATCAGCTGATTCTTACTGTAGATTTCTCGTGAAACCAAAAGCACTCTTCCTTGGCAAAAGATTCAGCGGAGTATGGATTATCGAGCACAATTCTTTCCCATGTGCTGGTATATCGAGTCACCCCCACTACTCCGTGGGACTTCCAGTGGGAAATCCAGTCACGCAGTCAATAACCCTGTTTCCCACAATCTGATCTCCGCTCCGTTCCCTGAGATACATCAGAAGTCACCCCTCCCTGCAGCTATCTTCCATTTGGCAGGGCATGCAGTCAGAAAAGGAGTCTCTCATATAGACCACATTGGGACCTTCAAAGATACAGGGACGTCCAAGCTCGGAGAACTGCCTTTGTGCTGTTTGTGTATATAAACTGGAAGCTTTATAGAACAGGAGAGCAGAAGGAGAATAAAGAAACGGACACAGAAAAGTAGATAGGGGAGAGTTTATTTTCGCTCTCAGCTCTAAGTCCTGCGCTTGCTGTAGGTCTTCTGAGCACCGAAGGGGACACTCAGGCTGGCATTCAGAGGTCCCCGATATATTCCAATGGTCTCAAGGTCAGAAATGAGCGCTCTAACTCTTGACAGCTTTGTAAGCAGAAGTCCATTCTGCTAGTCATGCATGAAACCAGGAATTGGATCTGTAAACCATCTGGGGAGGCATCAATCTGAGAAGACAGTGGATTAGCATCCTAAAGATCTGCCTTCCATCTCTGCTTTAGCCAGCAGATTATACAGGGAGGAGAAAGAAAGGCAGTTCGTGATGTGGGATTCCCCTCTGTATGCTATGAATATGTTTTATTACCATTGGTTAATAAAGATGCTACTGTGGCCAATGGCAGGGCAGAATATAGCTAGGCAGGAACACTAAACTGAATGCAGGGAGAAAGAAGAAGGAGTCCGGCAGACACCATCTAGCTGCCCAATGTGAGGTAACAAACCACGAGTCTCCTGCCTTGCTAGTGGCTGGTCATCTCATTATTAGGACCATCAGGTGTTTTAGGCAAGCACAGTAACACAGCTTCACAGAGCTAAAGAAATGCAATGTAAACAAAAGTCACACACCTGAAAATAATCTTCCCCAACATAAACTCATTCTGAGTACCTCTATGTTTAAACGCTATCTCTTTTTTTTTTGTTTTATTTTGTTTTGTTTTTTGAGACAGGGTTTCTCTGTGGCTTAGCCTGTCCTGAAACTAGCTCTGTAGACCAGGCTAGGCCTTGAACTCAGGGACCAGCCTGCCTCTGCCTCCTGAGTGCTGGGATTAAAGGTGTGCGCCACCACTGCCCTAAACTCTATCTTTTAATTAGATAAACTATCTTTTAATTAGCTTACAAAGTACTGGCTTTCCATAAAGGCTGTTTATATGTCCTTAGTTTTAGTTAACCCATTCTTCTCTCCTTGGTTCCCAAACTTTTCTCTTTACAGAGGTATTTTCTTCTAGTAACTAAAAATAGCTAATAGAGAAAATTGGTACCAAAACATAAAATTATTTTATCAATAACTATTCTGACATTGTGGCCATGGTTTTAGAACTGGGTTATGGGCAGAGGTAGGAAGAATTTGGAGGATCGAGCTAAAAAACATCTAAAATTCTATGAGATGCATTAAGGGCGATTCTGGTGAGAGCTTGGAAGGCAAGGACACTAGGGAAGGTCTCACGTAGACGCGCAGATCCTATCCTAAACCACAGTAAAGTTATCCTTGTCCTGAAGCAGCAAGGAGCTTGCCTACATTATGCCCTAGAGTTTTACTAAAAAGCTACATCGAAGAATAACACAAAGCTGACAGAAGCAAATAGCAAACACACAGATTGCTGCATGGCTTCATTTTACCATTTTCCCTCAGATTTAGGTGCAGAAACAGCAGAATTTTTGAAATATTTGCATCCTGAAAGATGCATCCTGAAGCAAAAGAAGCAAAGCAAAGGCCGGGCAGTGGTGGCGCACGCCTTTAATCCCAGCACTCGGGAGGCAGAGGCAGGCGGATCTCTGTGAGTTCGAGACCAGCCTGGTCTACAAGAGCTAGCTCCAGGTCAGGCTCTAAAGCTGCAGAGAAACCCTGTCTCGAAAAACCAAAAAAAAAAAAAAGAAGCAAAGCAAAAGCATGGCTCAGAGAAACCATCCTTCCTAAAGAAATGGGTACTGTAGCCAGGGCAGTAGCCAGGGCAGTAGCCAGGGCTGTAGCCAGGGCAGTAGCCAGGGCTGTAGCCAGGGCTATAGACAGGGCTGTAGCCAGGGCAGTAGCCAGGGCAGTAGCCAGGCAGGGCAGTAGCCAGGCAGGGCTGTAGCCAGGCAGGGCTGTAGCCAGGCAGGGCTGTAGCCAGGCAGGGCTGTAGACAGGCAGGGCTGTAGACAGACAGGGCTGTAGACAGGCAGGGCTGTAGCCAGGGCTATAAACAGGGCTGTAGATAGGGCTATAGACAGGCAGGACTGTAGACAGGCAGGGCTGTAGGCAAGGCTGTAGTCAGGGTTGTAGACAGGGATGTAGACAGACAAGGCTGTAGACAGGGATGTAGACAGACAGGGCTGTAGATAGAGCTATAGACAGGCAGGGCTGTAGACAGGCAGGGCTGTAGCCAGGGCTATAAACAGGGCTGTAGACAGGATTATAGATAGACAGGACTATAGACAGACAAGGCTGTAGTCAGGGTTGTAGACAGGTCTGTAGACAGACAAGGCTGTAGACAGGGATGTAGACAGACAGGGCTGTAGATAGACAAGACTGTAAACAGGGTTTAAGGGCCTTTTCTTAATAGTGTTTGCTGCGGGAGGGCCCAGCCAACTGTGGGTGGAGCCACACCCCAGGGTCTTGAGGAGCCAGACAAGCAGCCTCACTCCTCCTGGGCTGCAGCAGTTGATCCTTTGATTCAGATTCCAACCCTGATTTTCTGCAAGGTGGAAGTAGAAACAAAATTAACCCTTTCCTCCCCAAGTTGCTTTTGGTCGTGGTGTTTCCTCACAGCACTCAAAACCCTAAGACGCTAACATTGTTCTTTCTTCTGAACTCTCTGCGAATTCATAGTTAAACCCAAAATGTTGATATGGTTCAGATTTAATGCTTTTGTGTAATATATTAATTTTCACCCCCCAAAAAACAGATAAATATAGTTTCTTCCCCTAAACTTAACTTTTTAAATAAACTATGTATAACATTTATTTATTATATCTTACATAAAGCATCAAAATTTTGACACCTGTATCTGAACATAGGACTGATTTTTGTGGGAATAAACGTATGTAAGTTCACACACTTCCATCACCAAAAATATATATGCAAGAAAAGTCCAAATAACAATAAAAAACATTTTGAAAGATATTGGAAGAACAAATACAAAATAGTCTGAGTATTTAAGAGATTCCAAAACCTCTGCTGTGACTGCGTATTTCCCAGCCATTGTTACTAATATCTAAGTTTTCAAAACCTCTTTCTTGTTTAAATAAATAAGCTTTACTGAGGGCAGGGGACCCTCTGCAGAGGGGAGAGCAAGGGCAACAGAGGGGGAAGACAAATAAGAATAAAGTATGACGACATATGTGCGCGAATTTTAGAATGAACCCGTACTTTGTATCCTGACTCGATGCTTATTTTATTAAAAAGAGAGAGAGAGAAGTATATTTTAAAAAGAGAGAGAGAGAGAGAAAGAGAACATTTCATACCAGGTTTTGATTCAATTTCTCTCAGTTACCACTAGAGGGAAACCAAGATACATCTAAAAACCTAGAGTTCCCCCAAAAATGGGCTTCCAACCTGAAAGACTTTAATTTTAATTTGTAGTTGTGACTATCAAGTATACTTGTGTGCGTGCATGTGTGTGTGTGTGTGTGTACACATATATATAAAGTCATGTGTCTTCCACATTACAAGCAAGGGATTTTTACGTCTCCACCTGCCTGAAATAGAGAAGCAAATGCCACCCTGTGCCTTCTCTGTGCAGGACAGGAGAGAACAGAAAAATCTGACGAGGACTGTCAGTGTGACCATGAGTCCGGGACTAGCCTTGGAGAAGCTGGTCTGAATGTCCTATTTGGAGTAAGTACTAGAACACCGCTTAGTCCTCAGCAGCCCGGCAGCTCGGAGTCTCTGCACACGCTGCTGTTGCTCATTGCAGAGAGAAGCCTCTTGGACTATGGCTAAGGCTGAGGGTAGTGTTTGTCTGGGGTGTAAGCATGGATTTCTAGAAACTTCTGAAAACTTTAACTGTGTGATAAGCATAAAGAAATCTTATAGACTTCTATCTTTCTGAAGACTATTAAATTATTCCATTAGGAATATTTTTTATTCTTCTCACTCTTCCTCTTCCACAGTGATTACTCCTCTGCTGGAGATTAGAGCATGTGTTTCCAGAATCTGTCAGCCAGTGGGTAATCCTGTAAGCTTCCATCTGGAAAGTCATTAGCTAGCTATACGTCAGAACTAAGGTGTGGAGGCCCGAAATTGTGAGCCTATTTCCACATTGACCAAAGGTCAGAGAGTTGGCACTTACAAGGTTATTGTGCTTCTACCTCAAACAAAAGTCCAGAAAAAAAAAAAAAAAAAAAAAAAAAAAAAAAAAAAAACAGAGAGTTAAGCAGAAAGTTCTGCTCTCAGGGTCGTTGTCAACAGGTGTGGCTAATTGCCAGGCTTGTGCTCTGGGAATAGAGAGGTAGGTCTGTTCCCACCTCAAACAAGAGTCTAAAGATCTGACTAAGTTCCAGTTCCCTTTAAGGAGATAACTGATTCACTAGGGAGTGGTTTGCCTACAGAATGTTTTGGTCTGGGGCGTGAGTGTGACTTGGTGACTTGTTTTGTTCTAGCAACAGAGTGTTTAACTAGGAATGGAGCCTGTAACTTTCAATTGTATGTTCATTTCCTTGTATCATGTTAATGCAGTCTTTTGTCTTACTCCTACTTTTTATGGTCCAGGGTATTTTAAGCAGTTGGAAATTAAACACGGGCGAATTTTCAGTACTCACTGGAATTCCCTCCTGATACTATCCTATATGTTTCTCCATTTCATTATTTTCATTCGTGTCTATACATTCTTCACTATATTTCTAAACCCCATGCCCTTACGCTGGCAAGAAGTATCTTTATCATGGCTGGTCCCCAGCAGGAAGGAAACACACACTGTCTTCCCTGTGTTTATGGTGCACATCCAGGAAGCTCCCTACAATTTACAACTCATGTTCTCAGAACTTTTCATTACATCCTCATTTATTTGTTTTATGGGAGAATGATGCTCCCATATGTGCAGTTACAGCCCACAGAAATAGGACTCAAGTCTAGAGCTTCTGACTTCTAAAACTCAATATTTTTGTGGTCTTACAGCCACAATGGAAGCAATATAGCAGTTTCCTTAAAAACCTAAGAGCGAATCTGCAGTATGACGCGGTCATACCGCCCGAGGCATTGCCCTGAAAGATGCTATCCCTACTACACAGGCCCCTGCACATCCATGTCCATCGCTGCTCTATTCACAATAGCTAAGTTACACCATCAAGCGAGGTGTCCAACAACAGGGGCGTGGATTTTTAAAATGTGGTTTGCATATATACAGGAGAATTTTTTTCAGCTAAAAAGATAAACAAAGTTAAATCATGTGTAGAAAATTGATGCAACTGGAGATAATCATATTGAGCAAATTAAGCTTCTCCCAGAAGGACAAATATTATACGTTTTATCCACTTGTGATTCCATTTTGTACAGCTACATAGACTCATGTATGTATACATGGCATGAAGTAGAAGCTCAACTATTTAAGGGAACCAAGGGGACTCACAGGAGGGGGTGGGGAGAGAGGAGGAAGAGGGAGGAATATGGAAGAAATAGCTCAGTATACAATATGTTCTCATATAAAATATCCTTGTATAACACAGAACCATATGCAATTAATATAATCAAGGAAAATTTTTAACTAGAAAAAGAATTGGCAGATGTGCTTACAAGCAACAATTTTGCAAACATTAGACTTTCATGTTTTTTAAGTATTTATTATTTATTTATTTATTTATTATGTATACAATATCCTGTCTGTGTGTATGTCTGCAAGCCAGGAGAGGGCACCTCATTACAGATGGTTGTGAGCCACCATGTGGTTGCTGGGAATTGAACTCAGGACCTTTGGAAGATCAGGCAATGCTCTTAACCGCTGAGCCAACTCTCCAGCCCCCTAGACTTTCATGTTTTGATGGGGAAAATAGTCATTGGGTTTGGGTAGCAAATCGGATGTGACCCGAGTGTTAGAGGGGAAAGCTGACTCTCAGAACAGGCCTGCGGGTGGATGGCTGGCTATTTCTAGATACGATCCTAGGAAATCCACTGTCAGCACAAATCTGAGTCACTACTTTCAAGACCTTCACTGCCGCTTTTACCGGTTACAAAGCTCCACCTGCTTGACTGCCTTGCTTCAACAGACCCTTAAGACCTGTGCCAGGCTGGGAGCCCCAAAGGTTGACCGCGGCGGCTTCTGGAAGGGGTGCATGCCCACATTCAAAGAAGATCGGGTTTACTCAGACATGGCATAGCTCCAAGCATGTCTTGAGCAGACAAAAGACCGTGTGAAGGTAGTCGCAAACTAGCCCATCAACGGACTTAACTTCTAAGAAGTGTGTCTTTGAAAGGCAAGGACTTTTCAAACTGCCAGCTTAATCAACACAAATCCCCGAGAGCGGCTGTACCTGCGTTTATTCTCGTCTCCAGTAGAGGGCTCTGTGCTGTGCAGACAGCTGTCTGAGCCAGACTTAGCTCTCTTTTGTCCTATAAATAAAAGTCACACTTCTCTCATTCGGTCCCTCTTCAGTGTGTCCATCTGGGAAAAGACACATCACCCAGATAACACCCAAAGAAAACAAAAGCAAGAAGCATCTCTCACTTTTTTAAAATCGCTTTTGCATTTTTATTACATAATTTCTACGTCGATGACCAACTTGTTTTTTCTTCTTTTCTAAATATGTATTTATTTTACTGTTCTATGTGTATGTGCTTGATTTCTCTTGCATTTACAATTTTGTTAAATGAAGTGAGTCACTCTGGAGGTCCCAACAGCACACTTTTATCCATGAGTGGACAAATCATCCAGACAGAAGACGAACAAGGAAGAAGAACACAGATCGCCCGGACCTAATAGACATCTGCAGAAACCCTGACCTGGCATCCACAAAATTCAGTCTTCTCACTCAGAACATTCTCTGGAATTTGCCACATGTTAAATCACAAAAAAATAAATAAATAAACTTTAAAAATAGAAAAAAGAAAAGAGAAACTCAAAATCATACCATATGTTTTTCCTGACTATATGGAATAAAACTAGGAATCAGTAACAACAGAAAGTTAAAAAAAAATCTACAAATACATGAAAACCGCACAACATACTCTATGGTTACAATCAGGTCAATGAGAAAAACAAAAAAGGAAGTTTGTCAAATGTCTGGAAACAAACACAAAGGGAAACATGGTACAATAAAAGCCACAGAAAGAAAAAAAAGCAATACAGGCAAGTCAGCTGAGGCCTATGTCAAAAAGAGAGAAAAATTCAAGTAAATAGCACAATTCTGCAGCTTCATGAGCCAACAAAACAAGAAAAGAAGGAAACCCAAAATTAACAGTAAGAGAAATAGCAAGAACTGTAGCAAAAATAAACAAAGTAAATAAAAACAGAATAAAATATTAATTAAAGGTACTATGTGCATGCATGTGTGTAAATGTTTATGTGTGTGCATATGTACATAATATGTGCATGCATGTGTTTGCCTGTGGGTGTGTGCATGGGGGTGTGTGCATGTGTGTGAGTGCATGCGTGTGCACAGACGTGTGTGTATGCATGCATATATGTGCACACACGTGAAAACTAGAGTTTAACTTTGAGAGTCTTCCTCTTTTGTGCATCTTTTCTATTCTCTTGATATAGTGAACGTGTGTAAGTGTTGTGCACGCATGTAGAGACATGTATAGACGCACACCGTGCACATGCCTGGTGCCTGTGGAGGCTAGAAGTGAACACCAGATCCCCTGGAACTGTAGTTGCGAGCACTGTGGGGACTTGTAATCAAACTTGGGTCCTCAGCAAGAACAAGTGCTCTTAACTGCTGAACCATCTCTCCAGGCCCCTTCACCTTAATATTTGAGGCAGGGTCTCTTCACTCAACTTGGAACTCACTGATGGACTAGAATGGCTCCCCAGCAAGCTATTAGAATCCACCCTAACAGCTACCCCAAGACCTCAGGACTGAGGTTACAGGCACACGTTACTGTAGCCAGTTGTTTATGTGGGTGCCGGAGATCTGAACTCAGGCTCATGCTTCACTGGCAAGCATTCTACCCTCTGAGCCATGCTCCCAGCCCGAAAGATAAGCAACAACAACCTTAGCCAGGCTAACAAAGAAGAAAAAGGTAAGATCCAAATAAAATCAGATGCGAGAAGCTGTCATGGCTATTCTTAAAGGCTTAAAGGCTTGTTTTTGTACACCCAGATGAAGCAAGTATTGAGCAATAATCAGACAGCTTGGCAGTTGAGATAGCTAGCACGTCCACTGTACACTTAAGTCACCTAATGGGAACACAGATCAGAATCCAGACAGAGTTGACTGAGGAGTGACACGTCGGGCTGGGTTGGCAGCTGTAAATTGACAGCCAAGACACACCCTCTTTCCCTTCCCTTCCACATTGTCCACAGCATAAGCAAACTTCATCCCCAGGAATGTCTATGGTTCCATGCATTATCTGTGTGCGTGTGTATCTGTATGTCTGATTCCAGCAAGAAAGAATGAAGTTCACTAATGTCCACGCCAACTATCAGTCCCAAGGGGCTGTCTTTAAAGGTCAACAATCCATAGTCACAGGAGAGGTACATTCATCACCACTTGGAATAAAATCAAAGTCGCATTAGTCAGGAAAAAGATGAGAACGAATGATGGATAGGTAACTAATTGGTTCTGGCTACAGCACGCAATCAAAATCAGAAAGAAAAAAATCTAAAAAAGAAGCCGACCTCTTTAGAAAATGATGTATACGGTTTGGCTTTGGTTCCACTGATATTACGGAGCAACTGACAACACTCGCATGGTGTTTCATGTTCTAGAGTCACCACCCATGGGTGTGTGTGTGTGTGGTCCTGGCTAGAAAATACTCAGAGCAACAAGCACATCAGCAGAATCCACTGCCAGTGCCTCTGCCAAGTTCCACCTTGTCATCCTCCTTTTGGTCAGGAACTTGAGTCAAGGTTCTTTTCCTTTTCTTTTCTTTTTGGGTCGTTCAAAGCCTGCTTTCTTGCTTTGCTCTTCCTCTCCTTCCTTCCTTTCTCTCTCTCTCTCTCTCTCTCTCTCTCTCTATATATATATATATATATATATATATATATATATGTTAGAAATAGATTATTATTTTCTCATACAATATACCCTGATTATAGTTTCACCTCCCTCCACTCCTCCTAGTTCTTCCTTTACTCCCTTTCCCTCCAGTTCCAGTTCCTTTCTGTCTCTCATTAGAAAAGATCAGGCCTGTAAGAGATAACGACCAAACACGACAAAGTAAAATATAATAAAGTGGAGCAAAAACTTCCATATCGAAGTTAAACATAGCAATTCAGGAAGAGGAAAAGAGTCCCAAGAGCAGGCACAAGAGTCAGGGTCCCATTTGCTCGCATGGTCAGGAGTTCCATGAAAACACTAACCTAACAGCTATAATATACATGCAGAGGACCCGGTGCTGACCTGTGCCAGCCATGTGCTGCTGCCTCACTCTCTAGGGGACTCAGAGGGCCTTGTCCTCCACCTACTCCGACTCTTTCAGCCTTCCTGCCTCCTCTTCCAAGGGGTTCCCGGAGCTCAGAGGGGAGGGATTGAGGGAGACTTCCAGTTTAGAATCTTTGCGAATGCCTGGCTGGGGGTCTCTTCTCCATCCCCATCTGCGGCCAGAGAAAGCCTCTCTGGTGATGACTGGACAAGGTGCGGATCTTGTCTTGAGTCAAGGTTCTTGATGTGTTTGTCCCAGAGCCGCCCTCAGTTGGTACTTCAGCACCAGCTTAGACAAACCTCTGCAGT